>NW_026891308.1:0-10000 GCF_015708825.2 Lethenteron reissneri | reverse complement strand
GTACACACACACATGTACACGCACACACACGCACACACACGTACACACACACGTACACACACACACGTACACACACACACACGTACACACACACGTGAGGTGGCCTCGCTCACGATGACGTTTCGATGTCACCTTCACCGCACCCCGCACAGAGAGAGCGTGGGGAGAGACGCGCGGAGGTGGAGGAGGTGGAGAAGGTGGTGGAGGTGGTGGTGAGGTTCCGGCAGGCAGGGCGTGGTGGTGCGCGTCAGCGCCGCTGGAGACGGACGTGGGTCAACCCCCCCGTGTCCGTGCCCGAGAACCAGCGTGGCCCCTTCCCCAAGCTGCTGCTGCAGGTGCGGCGCTGTGCGCAGAGCGCTCCCATTCTCGCTGTCGTCTAGCCTCATCCTAGACTAGCCCTAGACTAGCCTTAAACTAGGCCTAAACTAACCCTAAACTAGCCCTAGACTAGACCTAGACTTGCCCTAAACTAACCCTAAACTAGGCCTAAACTAGGCCTAAACTAGCCCTAAACTAACCCTAAACTAGGCCTAAACTAGCCCTAAACTAGGCCAGAACTAACCCTAAACTAGGCCTAAACTAGGCCTAAACTAACCCTAAACTAACCCTAAACTAGGCCTAAACTATGCCTAAACTAGCCCTAAACTAACCCTAAACTAGGCCTAAACTAGCCCTAAACTAGGCCTAAACTAACCCTAAACTAGGCCTAAACTAACCCTAAACTAACCCTAAACTAGGCCTAAACTAGCCCTAAACTAGGCCTAAACTAACCCTAAAATAACCCTAAACTAGGCCTAACCTAACCCTAAACTAGGCCTAAACTAACCCTAAACTAGCCTTAAACTAGGCCTAAATTAGGCCTAAACTAGGCGTAAACCAGCCCTAAACTAACCCTAAATTAGGCCTAAACTAGCCCCTGCCTAGGGTTAGGCCCCGTGTAGAAGGTGGAGGTGGTGGAGCTGGATCAGACAGACGAGGAAGAGGAGGAGGTGGAGGAGGGGGAGGAATCCGTAGAGCCGGGAAGCTCTTTTCTATCAGCCACGGGGGGGTGACACAAACACGCCCAGCGGCGGTGCAGAGTCCAGGGATAGTTCAACAAACACACGGGACGCGGACGGCCGTGATGTCACACACTCACTCATTCACTCACACACTCACTCACACTCACTCACACACACACTCACTCACTCATACACACACTCATACACTCACTCACTCATACACTCACACACTCACACACTCACTCACACACTCATACACACACTCACTCATACACTCACTCACTCATACACACACTCACTCATACACTCACTCACTCATACACTCACACACTCACTCACACACTCACACACACACTCACTCACACACTCACACACACTCACACACTCACACACACTCACACACTCACACACACTCACACACACAATCACACACTCACTCACACACACACTCACACACACACTCACTCACACACTCACTCACACACACACACACTCACTCACACAACGCGGATGACCGAGGGTGAGCCGGGCGTGAGAGTGCCGAGACTAGTCCGGCGTAGGAGCCCCCCACTCCGCCAACCGCCCCCCACTCCGTCACGGCCCCCCACTCCGCCAATGCCCCCCACGGCAGGTGAAGTCCAACGCTGTGGGCGTGGACGTGCGCTACGCCTTGGCGGGGGAGGGCGCTGACCGACAACCCACGGGGCTGTTCGTCGTCGACGCCGCCACGGGGAGAGTGTCAGTCACCGCGAGCCTGGACCGCGAGGTGATCGCTCAGTATCGCGTACGGAGCACACTACACGACTATACACTATATACTACACAATATATACTACACTATACACTACACTATACACTACACTATACACTACACTACACGACACTATACACTATATACTACACAATATATACTACACTATACACTACACTATACACTATATACTACACACTATATACTACACTATACACTACACTATACACTACACTATACACTACACTACTATACACTACACTACTATACACTACACTATACACTACACTACTATACACTACACTACTATACACTACACTACTATACACTACACTACTATACACTACACTACTATACACTACACTATACACTACACTCTACACAGCTGCACTCTGCTGCTGCTGTTGTTGTTGTGACTGCAGCTGCGCTGCTTCGCCGTCGACCCGACTGGAGGTTTTGTGGAGGATCCCGTTGACATCGTCATTGACGTCATCGACGTCAACGACAACCGCCCCAAGTTCACCAGAGACGTCTTCCACGGCAGCCTCACGGAAGGATCGCCACGAGGTGACGATGATGATGGTGACGATGATGATGGTGACGATGGTGATGATGGTGACGATGGTGATGATGGTGATGATGATGGTGATGATGACGGTGACGATGGTGATGATGATGACGATGATGACGATGATGATGATGACGACGATGATGATGATGATGACGATGATGACGATGATGATGATGATGACGATGATGATGATGATGATGACGATGATGATGACGATGACGATGATGATCATGATGACGATGGTGATGATGATGACGATGATAATGGCGATGATGATGATGGCGATGATGATGATGGTGATGACGATGATGACGATGACGACGATGGCGAGGATGATGATAGAGGGAATGGCTCCGACTCCCGGCCACGTAGTTTTACCCGGGCCCGCTCACCATCATGAAGGTCCTTAATGATTGTGAACAGAGGGTCAGGCACTCCGAAAGCACGAAGAACAACCCAGAGCCCAGGCCTACTGATGGTATCATAAGCCTTGACCAGGTCAATAAAGCAGAGATGTAGGTCTTGTTGGAACTCCACAACTCTGCTGTAGCAGGCAGGACAGAAAATATGGCATCTGTGCAGGACCACCCTTTCCTGAAACCGCATTGGGGCTCCGCACGCCTCTCCTCAGTGTGCCTAGCAAGGCGATGTTGAATAATCCTTGCCAGGACCTTTCACGGTACACTGAGGAGTGAGATGCCCCTGTAGTTGTTACAGTCTGTGCGGTCCCCCTTCTTAAAGAGGGGGACCACCAGGGCATCCTTCCAATCCTGCGGAACCCGTCCAGTGGTCCAGACTGTTGTTATGATGTCATGTAGGGCAGTCTGTGCACAAAGGCCACCCTCCCTCAATATTTCACTTGGGAGATCATCTCTGCCAGGTGCCTTTCCTGGTCTCAGACTCCGGATCGCCTTCAGTACTTCCTCAACAGATCTCAACTCAGCTAGCCACTCAAAGGGGGGGTGACTTCTTCCAATATTTGAGGCACCGCAGCCTCAGCAGGGTCATCCCCACTTTGTCCCACGTTTTTTCTAGGCTGAGGGATTTGCCCTCCCCCAGGACCTCAGAAATGCTCAACAAATCTGCCAACCTGTTCCTGGGGGACGGAGATTGGATCACCATTCTTTCTCTTAATGATGGTAATAGGTGTGGCGCTGCAGATTACTTTTTTGATGGAATTAACGAGCGATTTGTGATCACGGGCCATTGAGGCAGACTCCATCTCCTCAGCAACCCGCGACCACCACCCATCCTTGCAGCACCTCACGGCTCTCCGAACCTCCGAGTGAAGGCTGCGGTAAGCCTCCTCATTCTCCGACGTGGGATGCTGTAGCCGATGAGAGCGGGCCTGTCGCCTTTTTCTCAGCCAGCTTGAACACCTCCTCTGTCAGCCAGGGTCTCTCGGGAGGTCTGGAACGTGTACCTAAAGCAGCCATTGCAGCTGCATGAGCCACAGTCCTAAACTTCGCCCATTTCCCCTCGATATCAGGAGGAGTCAGGGATGATGCCAACCCCAGCCGCAAGCGATGATAAAATTCTCGCTTGCAACTTTTATCAGCTAGCTAAGACCAGGCCATTAAGGGTTTGAATGAGGTGCTGGGTGTACACTCACCACCGGAGTGGAAGAATGTCACTTACACACTCATTCACTCACACACTCATACACTCATTCACTCACTCATTCACTCACTCACTCATACACTCATTCACTCACTCATACACTTACACACTCACTCACATACTCACACACTCATACACTCACTCCCTTATACACTCACACACTCACACATTCATACACTCACTCCCTTATACACTCACACACTCACACACTCACACATTCATACACTCACTCCCTTATACACTCACTCACACACTCACACACTCACTCATACACACACACTCACACACTCACTCACTCCCTTATACACTCACTCACACACTCACTCACACACTCACTCATACACACTCACTCACACACTCACTCACTCACACACTCACGCACTCACACACTCATACACTCACTCGCTCACACACTCACTCATACACTCACTCAACAACAACCGCCATTCGCCACTAAGTGGCGGTGACGTCACCACGACGCTTGTGCCAGGTCATGTGCACCTTGAGGCCATGTGAAGTGTCGAACGCCCGCTGGCAGGAGGTCACGGGGCAGACCCAGGTGCCACGGGTCGACTGACTGAGATGACCGAGATGACTGGCTCATGCACCACCTGTGCCCCCTACTGTGCCAACTTGCTGTGCTTTAGCCACCCGGTGCTCCGCTCATTGTTGTGAGCGTCGCTCCTCCGCCCTCCGTTGTTGGAGGGCGACTGCCTCCAACTGCCCAGTAGCGTCCTTCACGAGCCTCCTCCACAGAGGCCGATCTTGATACCGTTGGTACCAGTCATCGGCAAGTCCACTCAGCTCCACGTCCTCCTGTACCACATCACTCCATCTCTTCTCTAGCCCGTGCCGCGCCCGTTTAGCCCCCTCGATCCGGCCGAACAAAAGCTGTTTAGGCATGCGGTGGCTGGGCATGCGGGCTACATGACCCAGCCAACGCAGCCTTGCCTGCCGGAGGAGCTCACCGATGGGACTTTGCCCAGATCTTTCAAGGATTTGTGAGCTCCTCACACAATCCAACCTGGTTAATCCCAGGATGGATCGTAGGCAGGCCAGCCTAAATGTTTCCAACCGACGAAGATTCTCCATTAGGGGGTGTCCACGTTTCGCAAACGTAGAGAAGGGAGGGAATGACCGTGGCCGAGAAGACCCGAAGCTTCGTGCGGAGCGACAGACAAGGTAGCTTCCACACAGCGTTACGCAACCGATGAAAAGATATTGCCGCTCGACTGATTCGGAGTGAGACCTCTGCTGTTAAACTGGAGCCGGTCATAAGCACACTGCCCAGGTATGGGAAACTCTCCACTCTCTCCACTACTGCCCCATCACACACACACTCACTCACTCCCTTATACACACACTCACACACTCAATCACACACACACTCACTCACTCCATCCCCTCCCTCTCCCACCTCCCCCTGTGGCCGTGTCAGGCACCTTCGTGATGAGGGTGGAGGCGAGTGACCTGGACGACCCCTTGACGCCCCACGGAGCTCTCCGCTACGACATCGTGGGGCAGTCCCCCCCCATGGGGACCGCACAGCACAGCCTGTTCCACATCGACCGTCGCACGGGCATCATCACCACCCGCACTGTGGTCGGGCTGGACCGAGAGGTGGGTGTCACGTGTGTGTGTCTGTGTGTGTGTCTGTGTGTGTGTGTGTGTCTGTGTGAGTGTGTGTCTGTGTGTGTGAGTGTGTGAATGTCTCTGTGAGTGAGTGTCAGTGTGAGTGAGTGTCTGTGTGAGTGTGTGAATGAGTGTCTGTGTGTTTGTGTGAGTGTGTGAGTGAGTGTGTGAGTGTTTGTGTGAGTGTGTGAGTGAGTGTGTGAGTGTGTGTTTGTGTGTGTGTGAGTGTCTGTGTGTGTGTCTGTGTGTGTGTCTGTGTGTCTGTGTGTGTGTCTGTGTCTGTGTGTGTGTGTGTCTGTGTGTGTCTGTGTCTGTGTGTGTCTGTGTCTGTGTGTGTCTGTGTCTGTGTGTCTGTGTTGGTGTGTCTGTGTGTGTGAGTGTCTGTGTTGGTGTGTCTGTGTGTGTGTGTCTGTGTGTCTATGTGTGTCTGTGTTGATGTGTGTGTCTGTGTTGGTGTGTCTGTGTGTGTGTGTGTCTGTGTGTGTGTCTGTGTGTGTGTCTGTGTGTGTGTCTGTGTTGATGTGTGTGTTTGTGTCTGTGTGTGTGTCTCTCTGTGTGTCTGTGTGTGTGTGTCTGTGTGTGTGTGTCTGTGTGTGTGTCTGTGTGTGTGTCTGTGTGTCTATGTGTGTCTGTGTTGATGTCTCTATTGGTGTCTATGTGTGTCTGTGTGTGTGTCTGTGTGTGTGTGTGTCTGTGTTGATGTGTGTGTGTCTGTGTGTGTGTCTGTGTGTCTATGTGTGTCTGTGTTGATGTCTCTATTGGTGTCTATGTGTGTCTGTGTGTGTCTCTGTGTGTTGTATGTCTATGTGTGTGTTGTGTGTCTGTGCGTGTGTCTGTGTGTGTGTCTGTGTGTGTCTGTGTGTGTGTCTGTGCGTGTGTCTGTGTGTGTGTGTGCCGCTGTGTGTAGAGAGTGGCGCGCTTCTCGCTGGTGGTGATGGCTTCGGACATGGAGGGAGACGCCAGAATCAGTCTCTCAACCACGGCCACCGCCATCATCACCATCACCGACATCAATGACCACGCCCCCGAGTTCACGAGCAGAACCGTACGGCACGCCGCCACCACCACCACCACACACCACCCACACGCACACCGCCACCCAACCTCAACACTGCACCATAGACTCAACACTGCACCATAGACTCAACACTGCCCCATAGACTCAACACTGCCCCATAGACTCAACACTGCCGCATAGACTCAGCACTGCACCATAGACTCAACACTGCACCATAGACTCAACACTGCACCATAGACTCAACACTGCACCATAGACTCAACACTGCACCATAGACTCAACACTGCACCATAGACTCAACACTGCACCATAGACTCAACACTGCCCCATAGACTCAACACTGCCCCATAGACTCAGCACTGCACCATAGATTCAACACTGCACCATAGACTCAACACTGCCCCATAGACTCAACACTGCACCATAGACTCAACACTGCACCATAGACTCAACACTGCCCCATAGAATCAACACTGCACCATAGACTCAACACTGCACCATAGACTCAACACTGCCCCATAGACTCAACACTGCCCATAGACTCAACACTGCACATAGTCTGTATACAACAACAACAACGATGTCCCGCCCCCCGCCCCCCTCCCTCGTCACCACCGCCGCCACCGCCCCAGTGGACGGGCACGGTGCGTGAGAACGCCGTGGGGGTGCCGGTGACGATGGCGCTTCTCTCGGTGATCGACGCGGACGAGGTCGGCACGGCGGCGTGGCGAGTCCGCTACTCACTCCGCGGGGGGGGGGCGGGGGGGGCGGCGTGGGGGGCGGGAGACCCCCAGGACCTGTTCGCCGTGGAGACCGACCCCGCTACCAACGATGGCAGGATCGTCGTTGTCAAGGTAACGCTTGGGAGGGAGGGGAGGGAGGGGAGGGAGGGGAGGGGGGGAGGGAGGGAGGAGGGAGGATGAGGGGAGGGAGGGAGGGGGGGAGGGGGAGGGGGGAGGGGAGGGAGGGGGGGTGGAAGGAGGGGTTGGAAGTGAGGAAAGGGAGGTAGGGATGTGGGGGGAGTGGAGGGGAGGAGGGGGAGAGGGGAGGAGGGAGGGGGGAGGGGGGGAGGGGAGGAGGGGGGGAGGGGGGAGGGGAGGGAGGGAGGGGGAGGGAGGGGGCATGGGGGGTGGAAGGAGGGGTTTGAGTGAGGAAAGGGAGGTTAGGGGAGGGGGAGGAGGGAGGGGAGGGAGGGGAGGGAGGGGATGAGGAGGGGAGGGAGGGGGTGAAAGGAGAGGAGGAGAGGGAGGGAGGGGGGGGGTGGAGGAGGGGTGGTTGGAGTGAGGACAAGGGGAGGGAGGGGAGGGGGGAGAGAGGGAGGAGGATTATTTTTTCACCCAGGGAAGTCCATTGGGGGGTGGGGGGTGGGAGGGGGAGGCACGGGGTCGAACGTCGCCAGCACTGGGGAGACAAAGGCGTGCTGCTGGCTTCCCACCCCTCGTGTGCCACAGCGCCGGCCTTGCCCTACAGTCTGCTAAAGCTATAGGGGGATCTTTGTCTTTTGTATGTTCGTGTGTCCGTGTGTGTGTCCGTGTGTGTGGCGCGTGTGTGCGCGTGTGTGTACGTGTTTGTGTGTACGCGTGTATGTGTGTACGTGTGTGTGTACGTGTTTACGTGTGTGTGTGTGTACGTGTGTGTGTGTGTACGTGTGTGCGTGTACGTGTGTGTGCGTGTGTGTGTGTGTGTGTACGTGTGTATGTACGTGTGTACGTGTGTGTGTGTGCGTGTGTGTACGTGTGTGTGTGTACGTGTGTGTGTACGTGTGTGTGTTGTGTGTTGGTACGTGTGTGTCTGTAGTGTGTGTGTACGTGTACGTGTGTGTACGGTGTGTGCGTGTGGTGTGTGTACGTGTCTGTGTACGTGTGTGTGTACGTGTGTGATACGTGTGTGTGTGTGTGTACGGTGTGTGTACGTGTACGTGTGTGTACGTGTGTGTCTGTGTACGTGTGTGTGTACGTGTGCACGTGTGTGTACGTGTTGTACGTGTGTGTGTACGTGTGTATACGTGTGTGGTGTCTGTGTGTAGTGTGTGTGTGTGTGTACGTGTGTGTGTGTGTACGTGTGTGTACGTGTGTTTGTGTGTACGTGTGTGTACGTGTGTGACGTGTGTGTGTAGTGTGTGTGTGTACGTGTGTACGTGTACGTGTGTGTACGTGTGTACCTGTGTGTACGTGTGTGTGTGTGTACGTGTGTATACGTGTGTATGTACGTGTGTGCGTGTGTGTGTGTGTAGTGTGTGTGCGTGTGTGTGCGTGTGTGTGTGTGCGTGTACGTGTGTACGTGTGTGTGTGTACGTGTGTGGTGTGTGTGCGTGTGTGTGTACGTGTGTGTGTCTGTGTGTGTCTGTGTGTGTCTGTGTTGGTGTGTGTACGTGTGGTGTGTGTACGTGTGTGTGTGTGTGTACGTGTGTGGTGTGTGTATGTGTGTACGTGTGTGTACGTGTGTGTGTACGTGTGTGTACGTGTGTACGTGGTATAAGTGTGTGTACGTGTGTACGTGTGTGTAGTGTGTGTACGCCGCAGCCTTAGACTTTGAGATGGCGTCGTCGTACAAACTCATCGTCGTCGTGGACAACGAGGAGCCGCTCGTGAAATCCGCGTGGACCCTCCCCAGAGTACCGCCACCGTCACGGTGAGTCACCCCCACGCACCCCCCCCCACGGCCCCCCCCCCCACGGCCCCCCCCCCCACGGCCCCCATGGCCCCCACGGCCCCCCCACGGCCCCCCCCCACCCCCCCCCCCCACGGCCCCCCAAAAGCTTCACAGCTGCTCGGATTCTCCCGCCACGAACAAAGATTCCCGCGGAAAAGCCGCCACCCCCGCGTCTCTCCCCGCATCTCTCCCCGTGTCTCTCCCACGTGTCTCTCCCGTGTCTCTCCCCACGTGTCTCTCCCCGTGTCTCTCCCCGTGTCTCTCCCCGCGTGTCTCTCCCCGTGTCTCTCCCCACGTGTCTCTCACCGTGTGTCTCTCACGTGTGTCTCTCCCCGTGTCTCTCCCACGTGTCTCTCCCCGTGTCTCTCCCCACGTGTCTCTCCCGTGTCTCTCCGCGGCGCCAGGTGAGTGTTGAGGATGAGAACGAGGCTCCGCTGTTTGAGCCGCGGCTGCAGCAGGTGCGGCTGTCCGAGGGCGTCGCTCTGGGCAGCGTCGTCACCACGCTGGTGGCACGGGACCCGGACTCCGCACAGAAGCAGAGCCTGCGGTGAGCACACACACCCCCCGCCCCGCCAAGCGGATAACAACCACAACAAAACAACCGCAACAACAACCGCAACAATCAAACAACTGTAGGGGTGTTAGAGAGAGCCCGTTATGCATGGGAGCTTATGGCAAACAAACACAGTGGGCGGGGCTACATGAGTGCATGGGAAGGTGCTCTCTACGACGTCCGCGTCAGGCACCCTGGGGGG
>NW_026891307.1:0-109178 GCF_015708825.2 Lethenteron reissneri | reverse complement strand
AGCACCACCACCAGCACCACCATCAGCAGCACCACCAGCAGCACCACCATCAACACCACTTACAAACACCAGCACCACCACCAGCACCACCATCAGCACCTCCGAGGGCACCTCCGAGGGCAGCTCAATGGGGAACGAGAACGGCTCCGCGGTGGACGACCTCCACTCGGTGGAGATCCACTTGTGGTACAAGAAGTTCATGCGAGAGTGCCCCTCGGGCCAGCTGACGCTGCACGAGTTCAAGCAGTTCTTCGGCATCAGCAGCGTCACGGCGGAGGGCAACGCCTACATCGAGCAGATGTTCAGGACCTTCGACATGAACAAGGTGGGAGGGGGGGGCGAGAGGGGGGTGGAGGGGGAGATGGGGGGATGGGGATGATGGAGGGGGGGGGAAAAGTGGAGGGGGCGTGAAGGGGTGGGGGTGGAGGAGGGGAGATGGGGGTGGAGAGGGAGTAGAGGGGTTGATGGGGGGAGGCGAGTGGGGGGTGGAGGGGGAGTGGTGGAGGGGAGATGGGGGGGATGGGGGTGGTGGTGGAGGGGGCGATGGAGGGGAGATGGGGGGTGGGGGGGGGGGGGGGGTGGAGGGGGGCTGGTGGGGGAGTAGGTGGAGGGGGAAATGGGGATGATGGAGGGGGAAGTGGAGGGGGCGATGGGGGTGAAGGGGTGGGGGGTGGGGGATGAGGTGGAGGGGAGGGGGCGCTACGGGGTGGTTCTCGCCATTCGCAATGCGGTGACCGGTCACGTGACTCGTGGGGGGCAGCCAAGTGGGGGGGGGGGGGGGAGCTGCCTTGCCCCCCCACCCCCGCCCCTCCCCCGGTGGCCAAAGCTACGAGTTGGGAGGGGAGGGGGGCCCCGCCCCTCCCCCGGTGGCCAAAGCTACGAGTTGGGAGGGGAGGAGGGGGGGCCTTGACAACCAACATCAGATATCATTAATCAGAATATTTATTTAAACTGCGGGAGGAATCCGATGAGCTACAAAGCTCTTTTATGCACAGATGTCCAGTAAGGGGCACGGGCTAAGAACGTTACAACAACAACAATGACAAAACAAGTATAACCGTAAAAACAACGTTTTTCACTATAAATCCTTTATATGCGTGGCGGCTAGAGTCCTCTCATCCTCTGGCTTGAGATGGCTGCCACCTATGGGTCAGATGATTGTCTGCAGTATTAAGCAATTGGTAATTAAATATAATATTTTTGTCCTAAAAAGTATAAAATTTTGGAATTTTTTTCACGACCATTAATTGTCACGCACAACGAGTCTGTGTGGAAAATGTCAGCTCGATTGGATCACGGAAAGTGGGTTAAAAAACGACCGAAAGATTTGCACGGTCCTAAGCAAGCAAGTGAACTTAATATAAAGGATTTTAAAAAACACGATAGGTGTACAAAGTACAAGACGGATAAACAAATCACCCAGACACAGACACAAATACTACATATTCTTAGCTTTTTTCGGTAAAGTCACGTAGGTAAAAAATTTCAATTTAATAAAAGTAAAATAAAAATTTAAATAAAAATCAACGACGATTTGGGAGGGCAAACAACATAGCTTCCGTCTTCAGGTGGACCGTCACAGCACGATAGCTGTATCACCTTTATTAATTTAAAATTTTTACCTACGTGACTTTACCGAAAAACCCTAAGAATATGAATCCTTGCAGTCACGAAAGCTTCAAATCTACAAATACAACACTCAACCATGCCCCATCCTACCAGGCAAGCCCCCACTGAGGCTGTGAACTTGTTTTTTAGAATGCGACCTGGCCGCCCACAATGATAGCCCGCTCAACAAAGTGGCCCCCGTCCATTCGGACACTTTATAGCAGCAAAATCATCTACAGCGTAAAAAGACAACTTTCTTAGAACGCCGTTTAATAAAGTAAAAAAAAAATATTAAATTTTTAAATTATTTCATTGACCTTAATTTTGAAGCTTTCGTGACGCAGGAATCCATACTCTTTGGTTCTTTCGGTAAGTCACGTAGGTAGTAATAAATAAAAATAAATACATCACGACGTCACTCAGGAAATGAGCCTTGACCTCGGAGGACTTAGAAGAAGGCGATTTGAAGATCTCAGGGACCTCGTTGGAGTGTAAACATGGATCCATTCCTGCAAATATTGTGGGGTTAACCCACTGAGATTTGGTCAGCAGCAGGGTCTTTTCATCCACTTTATACTTGACTGGTAGCCAGTGTAAACACAAGAAAGCAGGTGTGTGATGTGCTCGCGTAATGGTGTGTGCGTACGGACTCTAGCAGCAGCATTCTGAAGAAGCTGTCGTCTACCCAGAACCTTACTTGGAATCCTGAACACGAATACATGCATCAATTCAGTGAAATGTTACAATTTTACCTTGATATTCGATATTATTTCATATTTTGGTAAATATAATGCCTCTAGTGACTGCACAGATCACATGAAACCATTCTAAAACATACAATAATGATCGCACAAATGATGTTGTACATATACCATTAGCGTTAGAATTCGTTTCATTCTATTCAATACATCGTTACTTGCTCAGGGAATGCAGCCGAACAGTTAAATGTCATATAATCACTGTGGTTTCTTGTAGAAAAGCCGCACAGACCCATTCTGCTTGAAGGAAGTGCTGGAGGAGTTGCCACTGCGCACTCTGAAGGATGCACTTGAGAGTATCGGCAAGATACTCACTGAGAGCCTGCTGCGTTGCCCCGCTGAGCAATGGAACCCTGACCCACCGCCAACACGACGACATGGAGACAGAAGCCACGGGATCGGTACTATACATCTAAATTCTGTCCTTTTACCTCTTTCATGGTACATTTTAACGTGAGTCATCGAATGCCTATCAACCAAATATCTCAGTATGATTGTAAACAGAATAATTACAACCCATTGGTGGTCTGCTGAGATCATTAGGCTTCTCTATACTTGCAAGCCTTATTTTATCTTGGACCTGAACCAAGAATCTCAGCTTTGCTGGCTCATTGTTTTGTCAATTTTACTGCAATCAGGCCCATGAGCTACCAGACAATTAAAAATTCTGTATTCGTCTGATTTACCTGTATTACATATACCCAAAACATTTAATTAAATTATAGTTGCTTGTCATATATTCTGAGTACTGTAGATAAAAACACGTTTTAAAGAGTATGAATGATTGTGGTAAGCATGCAAAGACATGAAAAAAATTTCAACTGGTTTATACACGTTCACTAAAAATACTGTGATATATTAACTCTGACAATGGATTGCACTTGTTATTTGATTGTTGATGTTAGGAGTTGTGTGGTTAAAATGTGACACCTGCTCCCATCATTATGTGTTTGCATCCAGGAGTCAACTGTAGCTGTTGTGACGGCTGTAGCCCACAGTGCTATCTGTGGCTGTGAAAACTGTCAGGGCGGAGGTGATAGAAGACATTTTGGAGTCGGCTATCATTCTACATGGTAAAGAGGCAGGGTGACGTCTATGAATAATTGATACAAATTGATAAATTATTGACTATATCTGTTTCCACGACTTCTCAGTTTTTTTATAATTGGAACAGAGTAAAAGTTCGTGAGTATGTATAGTAGGAGAACGAGAACAAAAAGTGTAATAAGTTCTGCTGAAAATCTCATTCAAGATACATAAAGTAGTTATTTGCACATTTCTCCTGACTTGGATAATTTATAACAGTCACTGTTTAGAGCTGCATATACCAATGAACAATATTGCAGTATGTTCATCTCATAAATATCCTGCAAATAACATACTTCTTGATGTTGCACTGGAAATGTTATGCATGCGCACTGGATGATATTGATTCAAGTACTGTACTAGGGTAGATTCCAAAATATTGGCAATAGTTTATTTAATAATTGAGCCTACAAATTATTGTTATGCTGAATCTACAGAGTGGCCCATTAGGTCAAGACTGAATGGGTTATCTTATTTTAACAATTTTCAAACTGACTTCCATTAACATGAATGTACACATGAATTCTCTGTAGAAGTATTTTTGGACTTTTTTTAGATTCACGTGTAATCTTGGACCATTCCTAAATTACGTTTTGTCTAAATTCATTCAGGGTTCTTGGTCGAATTTTGTAAACAACGGGATTGTGGTGAACCCACAGGAAGAATACAAAATATATATGAATAATGATAATAGATAAATATTAACTTAAAGAATAAACTGTTTAAATGTTTAATGCCAGTGCTAAAATAAATGAAATAACCTATTTGTCCAGACTTTTTTGTCACCCTGTATAAAAATGCCTTCCAGGTGGTTACATCAGGCAACAATACAAGATATATATGTTCCTGTGGTGATAATTAGTTCCAATCTACTCTACCGTTTTTCTCACCCTGTTGACAGCCCTGTTGCCACTTTCACCGATGCTTCACCCTAACCTAAGAAACACGGTCATAAACCTGTGCGAGTCTTGGTGGGAGGAGAGACCTACCTGGGAAAGAGGAGCTTGGAAAGAATATGATCCTCACAATTCTGCGGTGCAATTTAATACAGCAGAGCAAAGCCTTGGTATGTAGCAATGCCTTAAATTGCAATTTATAATTTGTTGTTTTTCATGACAGTGACTTTCATTCTTGTGAATTTTTTTTACTGCAATCAGTGTGTTTTCTAAAGATTATTACCTGCGCTGGTTAGGCATTGCCTCACCAACACTTATTTTACCTGGAATAGCACCTTCTACAAACAGAATGAGGGTACCCCTATGGGCTCCCCCTTGTCACCAGTTATAGCCAACATGTTCATGGAAAAGTTTGAATCAGACGCCATCCAGACATCCACCCTGCGTCCTTCCTTGTGGAAGAGGTAGTGGACGACACTTCGTCATCTGGCCACATGGCTCCTCCAGCATTGAACCACTTCTTGGACCACACTCAATTCTAGACACCCATCCATCAGATTCACCATGGAAGTGGAGAAAGACGGTAAACTACCATTCTTGGATATTCTGTTTGAGAGGAGGCCTGACGGATCCTTGGGACATTCTGTCTACAGGAAAGCCACCCACACAGATTCCTACTTGAAACCGGATTCCCACCACCACCCATCTCAAAAGAATTCTCTCATCAAAACGCTATACCACAGAGCCCATGGCATTTCTGACCAACACCACCTGGCCGGTGAATTAAGACATGTACATCGGGCCCTCAGGATGAACGGATACTCTGATCGCACTATCCGCCAAGCTGTTTCTCATAATCAACGATTTTTGGGTTTAGATCGCGTTTATTTATAAATGTGTCGTAACCCTCCACCACCCGACATGGCCAATCAGTAAAAAATGTGTCACGTTGACAAAGACAAATAGTTCACTGCTTTAGCCCACCGGTGTGTTGAAGCAACAACATTCACAATTTGAGTACGACGTTTCGCTGGTAATTACAACCAGCATCATCGGGCAATTCGCCAGAATGGTGAGGCTCCTCCTGTGTCTCCCCGTTCTTATATAGAGCAGCAGCAGGATGACGTCCATCATTAACTCATTAACTCATCAGGGTCAAAGATTCAAGGGGGAGTGATTGTAATTATATACTAGATTAGTAATCAGGCTATTGTTAACGATGCGAGTTGTAGATAGTAATCATTTGGAATGTGTTTTTATTGTGATTATGCTACATTAGTAATCAGGTTAGTGGTTGTTTCCCTTATAAGTAATTGTAATGTATCTTATTTAATAATACGCTTCCAGGCCGCACTAAGCCTGTAGCTGTCTGAGCGATTAAGTATTCCTCTTCCTGTTTCTATCAATTTCAATCGATTCTCTAATTAGCTCGTTGCCAGTAGTAAATAGTTTACACAACACTTCCACGTTGTCAAAATCAATTGAGTGTCCCTGTTGGCATGCCTGTTCGTGCTACTTGCCGACAGTTGTGTTTTGTGATAGTTGAAATATTTCTTCTGGTGTCTTTTAGTCTTACACTAACGTTACGCCCTGTCTGTCCAATATAGCATCTGCCACATACACAATTAATCCGATATACACCTTCTGTTGATAATTTAGGTAATTCGTCTTTAGTGCACGTTACTAGTTGTTGAATTTTGTGTACTGTACCAAATCTTACTGTAATGAGAGAGATTAAACATGTTAAATAAGCACTAAGACAGAATGGCTACAATAATGCTCAAATTAACAGAGCACTAAAAGCCAAATCACGATCGCAAAAGCAACACTGCTGAAAGCGATCAGATTATTAAAAACAATAAAATACCATTTTCTCAGGAGTAACTGATAAAGTTAGCCCGTGTTTTGCAAAAGCAAAACATTACAGTAAGATTTGGTACAGTACACAAAATTCAACAACTAGTAACGTGCACTAAAGACGAATTACCTAAATTATCAACAGAAGGTGTATATCGGATTAATTGGTGTATGTGGCAGATGCTAATTGGACAGACAGTGTCGTAACGTTAGTGTAAGACTAAAAGAACACCAGAGAAATATTAAACTATCACAAACACAACTGTCGGCAGTAGCAGAACATGCATGCCAACAGGGGACACTCAATTGATTTTGACAACGTGGAAGTGTTGTGTAAAACTAGTTACTACTGGCAAAGACTAATTAGAGAATCGATTGAAATTGAGGAGAAACAGAAATAACTTTAATCGCTCAGACAGCTACAGGCTTAGTGCGGCCTGGAAGCGTATTATTAAATAAGATACATTACAATTACTTATAAGGGAAACAACCACTACTGATTACTAATGTAGCATAATCACAATAAAACACATTCCAAATGATTACTAATCTACAACTCGCATCGGAACAATAGCCTGATTACTAATCTAGTATATAATTACAATCACTCCCCCCTTGAATCTTTGCACCTGATGAGTTAATGAGTTAATGTTGACGTCCATCCTGCTGCTGCTCTATATAAGAACGGGAGACACAGGAGAGCCTCACCATTCTGGCGAATTGCCCGATGATGCTGGTTGTAATTACCAGCGAAACGTCGTACTCAAATTGTGAATGTTGTTGCTTCAACACACCGGTGGGCTAAAGCAGTGAACTATTTGTCTTTGTCAACGTGATACATTTTTTACTGATTGGCCGTGTCGGGTGGTGGAGGGTTACGACACATTTATAAATAAACGCGATCTAAACCCAAAAATCGTTGATTATGCTTGTGTGTGTGTGTCTGCCTGTGTGTGTGTCTGCCTGTGTGTGTTGGTTCTGCTGTGTGTGTCTGCCTGTGTGTGTGTGTGTGCCTGTGTGTGTCTGCCTTGTGTGTGTGTCTGCCTGTGTGTGTCTGCTTGTGTGTGTGTCTGTGTAAGTGTGTCTGCGTGTGTGTGTCTGCTTGTGTGTGTCTGCCTGTGTGTGTGTGTGTGTGTGCGTCTGCTTGTGTGTGTGTGTCTGCCTGTGTGTGTGTCTGCCTGGTGTGTGTCTACCTGTGTGTCTGCCTGTGTGTGCCTGTGTGTGTCCTGCTTGTGTGTGTCTGTGTGTGTGTCTGCTTGTGTGTGTCTGTGTGTGTGTCTGCCTGTGTGTCTGCCTGTGTGTGTGTGTCTGCTTGTGTGTGTCTGCGTGTGTGTGTCTGCTTGCGTGTGTGGGTCTGCTTGTGTGTGTGTGTCTGCTTGTTGTGTGTGTCTGCGTGTGTGTGTCTGCTTGTGGTGTCTGTGTGTTGTGTCTGCCTGTGTGTGTCTGCCTGTGTGTGTCTGCCTGTGTGTGTCTGCTTGCCTGTGTGTGTCTGTGTGAGTGTGTCTGCGTGGTGTGTCTGCTTGTGTGTCTCTGTGTGTGTGTCTGCCTGTGTGTCTGCTTGTGTGTGTCTGCCTGTGTGTGTCTGCTTGTGTGTGTGTCTGTGTGTGTGTCTGCCTGTGTGTGTCTGCTTGTGTGTGTGTGTCTGCTTGTGTGTGTGTGTCTCTGTGTGTGTCTGTGTGTGCGCCTCTTTGTGTGTGTCTGCCTGTGTGTCTGTGTGTGTCTGCCTGTGTGTGTCTGCTTGTGTGTGTGTCTGCTTGTATGTGCGCCTCTGCTTGTGTGTGTGTCTGCCTGTGTGTGTCTGCTTGTGTGTGTGTCTGCGTGAGTGTGTCTGTGTGTGTGTCTGCCTGTGTGTATCTGCTTGTGTGTGTGTGTCTGCCTGTGTGTGTCTGCTTGTGTGTGTGTCTGTGTGTGTGTGTCTGCCTGTGTGTGTCTGCGTGTGTGTGTCTGCCTGTGTGTGTCTGCTTGTGTGTGTGTCTGGTGAGTGTGTCTGCCTGTGTGTGTCTGCTTGTGTGTGTGTCTGTGTGAGTGTGTCTGCCTGTGTGTGTCTGCTTGTGTGTGTGTGTGTGCGCCTATGTGTGTGTCTGCTTGTATGTCTGCTTGTGTGTGTATGCTTGTGTGTGTCTGTGTGTGTGTGTCTGCATGTGTGTGCGCCTCTGTGTGTGTCTCTGCGTGTGTGTGTCTGCTTGTGTGTGTGTGTCTGTGTGTGTGTGTCTGCGTGTGTGTCCGTGTGTGTGTCTGCTTGTGTGCAGTCCTCGGCTCGGGTCATGATTCCCGTCGGAGCCCTGACCTCCTCCTTCTCATTGGAGGGTCACCCGGACCTCAAGATCCTTCAGCCCTGGTGGGACGTGTTGTGCGACATGCTCTCTGTGCCCATGTTCATGATCGGCATCTTTGCCGGGATGCTGCAGGTGCTTTGTTCCAACGCACCAGTCCCCACGCACATTCATCAATGTCGCCACCTTGCTATGGATAACATCGCTGAGATGTTGACGACCTCGCCTGGTACGCAGGAGGTCTAGGTTCCATCCCTACCCCTTCTGCATATTGGACTTCGCGTGTGTCTCATCATCACGGTGGCCGGGAGATGTTAACTACCTTGCCGTGGTACGCAGGAGGTCGTGGTTCCAACGTGCGAGCTCACTCATAGCGCTGGCTAGAGAGCACATCTTGGGTCTATGTGGGTTCCATCCCGACCCCTTCTGCATATTTGTACTTCGCGTGTGTCTCATCATCACGGTGGCCGGGAGGATGTTAACTACCTCGCTGGTACGCAGGAGGTCGTGGGTTCCAACTCGACGTGCGAGCTCACGCATAGCGCTGGCTAGAGTAGCACATCTTGGGTCTATGTGGGTTCCATCCCTACCCCTTCTGCATATTTGGACTTCGCGTGTGTCTCATCATCACGGTGGCCCGGGAGATGTTAACTATCTCGCCTGGTACAGAGGGGGTCGTGGCTTCCAACTCGACGTGCGAGCTCACTCATAGCGCTGGCTAGAGAGCACATCTTGGGTCTATATGTGTTATCTCCCCCCGTACACCGGGAATCTCGCAAAGTGAACCTGAGTTAAGGAGACACACGGCGTCACGTCATGGTCACGTGGTACCCACTTGCCCCACCTCCGCCCAGAACATGAACGAGCGCATTCTGTGCGTGCCGGTGCCGAGAGGCTTCGACGTGGATCTGAAGGAGTGGAACGAGACCGTCCTGAGGACGCTCGTGGCCAACCCCAGGGCTCACACGGTGAGGTTCCCCCTCGGGCCGGCTCGGCACCACCGGCAATTGCCCGAGGAATAGTGTAATGTATAGTGTAGTGTAGTGTATAGTGTAGTGTATAGTGTAGTTGTATAGTGTAGTGTATAGTGTATGTATAGTGTAGTGTAATTTATAGTGTAGTGTATAGTGTAGTGTATATTGTAATGTACATTATAGTGTAATGTATAGTGTAGTGTATAGTGTAATGTATAGTGTAGTGTATAGTGTAGTGTATAGTGTAATGTACATTATAGTGTAATGTATAGTGTAGTGTATAGTGTATATATTGTAATGTACATTATAGTGTAATGTATAGTGTAGTGTATAGTGATATGTATAGTGTAATGTATAGTGTAGTGTATAGTGTAGTGTATAGTGTAATGTACATTATAGTGTAATGTATAGTGTAGTGTATAGTGTAGTGTATATTGTAATGTACATTATAGTGTAATGTATAGTGTAGTGTATAGTGTAGTGTATATTGTAATGTACATTATAGTGTAATGTATAGTGTAGTGTATAGTGTAGTGTATATTGTAATGTACATTATAGTGTAATGTATAGTGTAGTGTATATTGTAATGTACATTATAGTGTAGTGTATAGTGTAGTGTAGAGTGTAATATCCTAGTACAGCACACCGGTGTGTTGAAGAGCAAAGCCACAACGTTGACGATCTTGAGTACGGTGCTGTTCCGCCAGTAACTACAAAACCGGCATCATCAGGCCAAAGCCACATTTGAGCCAGCTCTGTCACCGCAAGGGAGGGGGCATGCGACATCACCGCCACGCCAGTTCATTTTGCCCTTCCCACACTCGCCCAGGTTGGCTTCGACCAGTACCAGTACCGGTTGATCAACTAGTTCTGCTACGACAACGCGGTGCTGTGGATCAGCAAGTACTTCCCGCATCTCGTGGTGCTGCACACACTCATCCTGACGGCCACCAGGAACTTCTGGTTCAGGTTCCCGGAGACGAGCTCCAAGATCGAGCACTTTGTGTGCGTGCTGGGTAAGTGCATGGACTCGCAGTGGACCACGCACGCCGTGCACGAAGCCGCACTGGACGGGTTGGCGTCAGCGGCGGCGCTGCAGCCGCCAGCGCCGCCCGCCACAGTGGGGAGCTGCAGGTTAGAAGGGGGCTGACTACGAAGAGACGGCCCACGCCTCCTTCCTGCCTTAGTCATCCCTTGCCCCCTTAAGTAACAAAACTAAAAAAGTTCCCCCTTTTGGGGGAGACCCTGCGTGGGTTTGGGGTAGAGGTTGCAAACGGGTTTTGATTCCTTACCCGTACCCGTACCCGGCCGCACCAGGGTCGCAAATGGGTACCCGTACCCGGCCGGGGACGGGTACCCGTTCCCTACCCGTACCCTACCCGAAATGAGTGACAAACGGTTACTCATCAGTGACTCACGGCCTACCCGTACCCGTACCCGGCCGCACCAGGGTCGCAAACGGCTACCCGGCTACCCGTACCCGACCGGGTACGGGTAGCCGGGTATCGGGTAGGGTACGGGTATCGGGTACCCGGTTGCGACCTCTGTTTTGGGACAGCGAGCCCGTTCACGCATCTTGCTATCCCTCTGCTTTTCATAACCAGTTTGGCTTACGGTTGGCGGTGTGTGGGGAGCGGTGGTGAAGCGGTTAGCGCTACGCTGCGCTATGAACCCGGCGACCCAGGTTCGATTTCCGCTCACGGCCAACACCAGCGACGATTATCTGAAACACGTTCCTTCGGAGTGGGCAGGTAGTAACTTGGTTGGACAGCGCATTCGTGCACGACAGACAAACAATCCCTGGTGGGCAGTGTGGAACCTGTTTCTACCTGTACCAGTTCTGGGCCTCCTCTAGGTCTTCTCAGCCTCAAATGAGTACCTGGTGCGGTGTGTAAACATCGCCACTGGGGAGACAAAGGCGGCCAGGCGTGGTACTGGCCACCCACCCCCTCGTGTACCGTTCCAGCACTTGCCCCTATAGTCTGTTAAGGCTATACGGGGGATCTTGGTGTGCGTGTGTATGTGCGTCACGATGTGGGTGTCTGAGTCTGTATGGGTCTCTGGGTCTCTGTGGGTCTCTGCGGGTCTGTGGGTCTCTATGGGTCTCTACGGGTCTCTGTGAGTCCTGATGGGTCTCTGCGGGTCTCTATGAGTCACTATGGGTCTCTGTGGGTCTTCGTGGATCTCTGTGGGTCTGTGGGTCTCAGAATGTCAATGGGTCTCTGCAGGTCTCTGTGAGTCTCTATGGGTTTCTGTGAGTCTCTAAGGGTTTCTGTGAGACTCTTATGTATCTTTGTGGGTCTCTGTAGGTGTCTACGGGTCTCTACGGTTCTCTGTGAGTCTCTGTGAGTCTCTATGGGTCTCTGTGTGTCTCTATGGGTCTCTATGGGTCTATGTGGGTCTCTACATTTCTCTGTGAGTCTCTGTGAGTCTCGATGGGTCTCTGTGGGTCTCTGTGCGTGTCTGTGGGTCTCTATGGGTCTCTGTGCGTCTGTGCGTCATGACGCGTCGCCAAATGTCCACGCAATCCCACGCGCGCAGCGACCCGAGATCCGACGAACTCCCCGCCGTGGAGAAGCTGCCTTCGGAGTCTCCGCCGCCGCCGGCACCGCCGCGGCCCTCCGTCCGATTCGTCGACCCCGGCGAGGCCGCCACGCCCCCCGACCGGCCCCCCCCGGAGCAGAACGAGGGCCGGCGGACGCCGTCGGATGGTCGTGATGTGGATGGCCTACGCCACCACGATGTGCGTCTACGCGCTCACCTGTGCCCACATCTTCTACTGGGTGGTGACCGGCAGGTGAGATGGGGGGGGGGGGCGGCGGGCTGCCGCGGAGCGGTGGCGTGGCACCGGATCGCCGTGCGGCTCCCTTCTGGCTTTGGTCTGCGGGCTTTTCGGCGATCGTGGAGATGCGGTTAGCGCGGGCGGCGACACCGCTACGTGTATCGTAACGTTTTACCGGTGGCTTCGTGGGAGATCTTCCGCGTTGGGACGAGGGTCGACGGGCGGGCGCTGAGTTCTCTGTGCTGGGGGGGGGGGTGGGGGGGGGGCGCTGACACGGCAGGCTCAAGGAGTACAGCTCGCGGAGGCGCGCCAGGAGACGGGGGTGGAGGACATTCCGGACGTGCGCAACGACTTTGCCTTCCTCCTGCACCTGGTGGACAAGTACGACCCCTGCTACGCGTGCAAGTTCTCTGTCTTCCTGTCCGAGGTGAGGAGAAGCCGCTCGCAGAGCGCCGCACGTTCGACGGAGCCGACCGCGCCGATCGGACAAGGACAACAAACTGTGGGTCTCTGTGTGGTGAGCGTGGTGCTGGCCACCCACCCCCCTCGTGTGCCGCCCTTCTGGCCTGCATAGAGGTGCTCGCTAACGGCACTTGCCCCAACAGTCCGTCGAGGCTATACGGGGGATGTTGAGTCTTTGGGTCTCTGTCTGAGTCTATGGGCCGTGTTAGTCTATGTGCAAGTTATGTACTGACTAATTATAAGGGGGCCGTATCGGTGGTGAATGTCAAAGTCTGAGCGAGACCTCAAGCCGCATCATCTCTACATAACAAAAAGGCTCAGTCCCTTTTACACGCACCTTTACATCATCCGCACCTAGTTTACACAACAAAGGCTCATTCCTAACAGCGTGCTTCAGCCGCACCGAACCTCACAAAAACAATATCCAGGGCCTACCTTGGCTCCTCCCACCTTCAACCAGTATATATACAAATACTGTGTTCTTGGAATTTCTCTCACCTGATACAGCTGTCGTGGCTGTGACGGTTCCACCTGAAGACGGAAGCTTGTGTTGCCTCCAAAACGTCGTGATTTTTATTTTATTTTAATTTTACTTTTATTAATTTTAATTTTTTACCTACGTGACTTTACCGAAAAAACCTAAGAATATGAGACCTCAAGCTCCGGGAACCTGCTTGAAGATTCTGGAAGGGGGCGTGGGCCACACCGGGGTGTATACAGTGATACCTCGGTTCACGAACGCTTCGGTTCACGAACAACTCGGTTCACGACCAGAAAATTTCATAAAAATATGCTTCGGTTCACGAACTCCGCTTCGGTTCACGAACAGGAGCCGCGCCCATTTTTATGCTAATTCCAGGCTGTCACATGGTCGTGATTTATTGTAACGGGAGCGAGCAATGCAAAATCAGCCGAGGGAGTACCCGCCTCCTCCTCCTCGGGGGCTCGCGACACGTGGTGCGCCCGCCTATTCTGCCCTTCACGCGCAGGCTACACGCGCGCGCGCACGCACCGCGCGCGGACGCACGCACGCGCGCGCGCACACACGCGCGCGCGGACGCACGCACGCGCACGCGCATGCACGCTGCGCGCACCCCGGAATGAGCGGAGAGGCACACATGCGCCAGCTGTGACAGTCATCCCTCTTCACCTAAAAATAAAAAAACCCCCGAGCGATGGAGAGAGGAAACCCCTGAAGGAGATCCCCCTGATGTCCTTATGGAGGGGGACTCTCCCTCCAAACAATAACCGCCTCCCACCCGCCTCCCACCTGCCTTCCTCCATGCCAGAGGTCATCTCAAGCAAGGTTAGTGTTCTCTCTTTATACATTACTATACTGTACAGTACTACAGTAATGTGTATTGTCATTTGTTTCATATTTTTGTGCTTCAAAAACCAAAAAAAAGGTCAGAACGGATTAACCAAATTTACATTGAACCCTATGGGAAAATGTGCCTCGGTTCACGACCAATTCGGTTCACGACCAGAGTCATTTCACGAATTAAGTTCGTGAACCGAGGTATCACTGTATAAGGGGGACCGAACCAGAGAAGGTTCGCTGCTGTTGCGGGTCCTGGGTCCTGGCTGCGTCGCCGCTCGCCGTCATCTCTCTTCGTCGTGGCCGATCTCCTGCAGGGCGCTCACCGTCGCTGTCGCTGCGCTAGTCAAATAACCGTGCAGTTGGACGCCGGCGATGGGGTTGTGTAGAAGGGTCGGCTATGTGTAGCTACGTGGAGACGCTGATATTTCTGCATCGTCCAGTGTGAGAATAAATAAGAAGGCCTCTACACGATGTGTCTCGGAAGTCGCTCACTACATGCGTATAATGGGTTCCGGAGACACTTGTAGAGGTAACTTCTTTATTACAATACAACACTCCAACAGTCCTGATACTCTGTTACAGCCTAGATACACAGCCTAGGTACACAGCCTAGATACACTACTCTGGCTACGCTCTGGGGTCCTCCGGCTACAACTACCCTAGGGGAGGCTATCTGACCCGACCGAGCCAAGGTGCGGGTCTGGACTCTGGCTTCCTCGGAACTCGCCCTTACAAGGACGTAGAGCCGGGAGTCCCAGAGTCCCACCACTGGCCCGCACAGCGTCCCGGCCCTTACAAGGAGAAGCGGGACGAGGGGGTCCAGGGTCCTAACTGGCTGGCTGGCGGGTCTCGGGTCTTGAGCTGCGACTGGCCTTGATCGGCCAGGGAGCTGCCCTTTTATGACTCGTCCCCAGCGAGGGGTGGGGCTGTGTGCGCCCCCAGATATCCCACAGAGCACACACAGCCCCCCCGTTGGTGGCGCCAAAGGGCTTAGCTGTCTGGGGTGCCTGGGATCCCAGCGCCTGGCGCCAAGGGCTTATTTGCCTAGGATCCCAGAGCCCCCAGCAGCCCCTCCCCTCTTATGTCACTACATATATAAGGGGGACCGAACCAGAGAAGGTTCGCTGCTGTTGCGGGTCTTGGGTCCTGGCTGCGTCGCCGCTCGCCGTCATCTCTCTTCGTCGTGGCCGATCTCCTGCAGGGCTCTCACCGTCGCTGTCGCTGCGCTAGTCAAATAACCGTGCAGTTGGACGCCGACGATGGGGTTGTGTAGAAGGGTAGGCTATGTGTAGCTACGTGGAGACGTTGATATTTCTGCATCGTCCAGTGTGAGAATAAATAAGAAGGCCTCTACACGATGTGTCTCGGAAGTCGCTCACTACATGCGTATAACGTCTTTACCGTCATGGGCCCTCGCTGCTGAAACAAATCAAATCCATCCGCGCTTGGCTGCTGGTGCTGTTCCTGCTGCTGCTGTTGCTGCTGCTGCTGCTGCTGCTCCAGGTGAGTGAAAATAAGCTGAGGCAGGTGAACGTGGACCAAGCGTGGACCCTGTCGCATCTGACGGGGCTGCTGGCGATCAATGCGCAGGGCGAAAGCGAGCTGCATCTCTCCAAGCTGGCAGCGGTGCCAGTGGACACATACCAGCTCACTCAGATACAGGTGCCCGTGGACACAGCCACTCACCCACCCATCCACCCACCAACTCACACAGCCACTCACCCACCTACTCACTCACCCTCATACCCACTGACCCACACACCCACTCACCCACCAGTGGACACATACCGGCTCACTCAGATACAGGTGCCCGTGGACACAGCCACTCACCCACCCATCCACCCACCAACTCACACAGCCACTCACCCACCTACTCACTCACCCTCATACCCACTGACCCACACACCCACTCACCCACCAGTGGACACATACTGGCTCACTCAGATACAGGTGCCCGTGGACACAGCCACTCACCCACCCATCCACCCACCAACTCACACAGCCACTCACCCACCTACTCACTCACCATCATACCCACTGACCCACACACCCACTCACCCACCAGTGGACACATACCGGCTCACTCAGATACAGGTGCCCGTGGACACAGCCACTCACCCACCCATCCACCCACCAACTCACACAGCCACTCACCCACCTACTCACTCACCCTCATACCCACTGACCCACACACCCACTTACCCACCAACTCACCCGCACACCCACTCACCCACCAATTCACCCACCCACTCACCCAGACACCCACTTACCCACCAACTCACCCGCACACCCACCCAACCACTCGCGCACACACACACTCACTCACTGACCAACCCACTCACTCACCAACCCACCCACCCACACACCCATGCACCCACCAACTCACACAGCCACTCAGCCACTAACTCACTCACCCACTGACCCACACACCCACTCGCCCACCAACTCACTCACCCTCACACCCACTGACTCACGCACCCACGCACCCACCAACTCACTCACCCACTGACCCACACACCCACTCACCCACCAACTCACTCACCCCCTCACCCACCCACCCACTCACCCACCAACCCACTCACCCTCATACCCACTGACCCACACACCCACTCGCCCACCAACCTCACTCACCCACTGACCCACACACCCCACTCACCCACCAACTCACTCACCCTCATACCCACTGACCCACACACCCACTCACCTACCAACTCACTCACCCACTGACCCACACACCCACCAACTCACTCACCCTCATACCCACTGCCCCACACACCCACTCGCCCACCAACTCACTCATCCACTGACCCACACACCCACTCACCCACCAACTCACTCACCCACTGACCCACACACCCACTCACCCACCAACTCACTCACCCTCATACCCACTGACCCACACACCCACTCGCCACCAACTCACTCACCCACTGACCCACACACCCACTCACCCACCAACTCACTCACCCTCATACCCACTGACCCACACACCCACTCACCTACCAACTCACTCACCCACTGACCCACACACCCACCAACTCACTCACCCTCATACCCACTGACCCACACACCCACTCACCCACCAACTCACTCATCCACTGACCCACACACCCACTCACCCACCAACTCACTCACCCACTGACCCACACACCCACTCACCCACCAACTCACTCACCCTCATACCCACTGACCCACACACCCACTCGCCCACCAACTCACTCACCCACTGACCCACACACCCACTCACCCACCAACTCACTCACCCTCATATCCACTGACCCACACACCCACTCACCTACCAACTCACTCACCCACTGACCCACACACCCACCAACTCACTCACCCTCATACCCACTGACCCATACACCCACTCACCTACCAACTCACTCACCCACTGACCCACACACCCACCAACTCACTCACCCTCATACCCACTGACCCACACACCCACTCACCCACCCACTCACCCTCGTACCCACTGACCCACACACCCACTCGCCCACCAACTCACTCACCCTCATACCCACTGACCCACACACCCACTCACCCACCCACTCACTCACCCTCATACCCACTGACCCACACACCCACTCACGCACCAACTCACTCACCCACTGACCCACACACCCACCAACTCACTCACCCTCATACCCACTGACCCACACACCCACTCACCTACCAACTCATTCACCCACTGACCCACACACCCACCAACTCACTCACCCTCATACCCACTGACCCACACACCCACTCACCCACCCACTCACCCTCGTACCCACTGACCCACACACCCACTCGCCCACCAACTCACTCACCCTCATACCCACTGACCCACACACCCACTCGCCCACCAACTCACTCACGCACTGACCCACACACCCACTCACCCACCCACTCACCCTCGTACCCACTGACCCACACACCCACTCGCCCACCAACTCACTCACCCACTGACCCACACACCCACTCGCCCACCAGTGGACACATACCGGCTCACTCAGATACAGGTGCCCGTGGACACAGCCACTCACCCACCCATCCACCCACCAACTCACACAGCCACTCACCCACCTACTCACTCACCCTCATACCCACTGACCCACACACCCACTTACCCACCAACTCACCCGCACACCCACTCACCCACCAATTCACCCACCCACTCACCCAGACACCCACTTACCCACCAACTCACCCGCACACCCACCCAACCACTCGCGCACACACACACTCACTCACTGACCAACCCACTCACTCACCAACCCACCCACCCACACACCCATGCACCCACCAACTCACACAGCCACTCAGCCACTAACTCACTCACCCACTGACCCACACACCCACTCGCCCACCAACTCACTCACCCTCATACCCACTGACCCACACACCCACTCACCCACCAACTCACTCACCCACTGACCCACACACCCACTCACCCACCAACTCACTCACCCACTGACCCACACACCCACTCACCCACCAACTCACTCACCCTCATACCCACTAACCCACACACCCACTCGCCCACCAACTCACTCACCCACTGACCCACACACCCACTCACCCACCAACTCACTCACCCTCATACCCACTGACCCACACACCCACTCACCTACCAACTCACTCACCCACTGACCCACACACCCACCAACTCACTCACCCTCATACCCACTGACCCACACACCCACTCACCCACCAACTCACTCATCCACTGACCCACACACCCACTCACCCACCAACTCACTCACCCACTGACCCACACACCCACTCACCCACCAACTCACTCACCCTCATACCCACTGACCCACACACCCACTCGCCCACCAACTCACTCACCCACTGACCCACACACCCACTCACCCACCAACTCACTCACCCTCATACCCACTGACCCACACACCCACTCACCCACCCACTCACTCACCCTCATACCCACTGACCCACACACCCACTCACGCACCAACTCACTCACCCACTGACCCACACACCCACCAACTCACTCACCCTCATACCCACTGACCCACACACCCACTCACCTACCAACTCATTCACCCACTGACCCACACACCCACCAACTCACTCACCCTCATACCCACTGACCCACACACCCACTCACCCACCCACTCACCCTCGTACCCACTGACCCACACACCCACTCGCCCACCAACTCACTCACCCTCATACCCACTGACCCACCACACCCACTCGCCCACCAACTCACTCATGCACTGACCCACACACCCACTCACCCACCCACTCACCCTCGTACCCACTGACCCACACACCCACTCGCCCACCAACTCACTCACCCACTGACCCACACACCCACTCGCCCACCAACTCACTCACCCTCGTACCCACTGACCCACACACCCACTCACCCACCCACCCACTCACCCTCATACCCACTGACCCACACACCCACTCACCCACCAACTCACTCACCCTCATACCCACTGACCCACACACCCACTCGCCCACCAACTCACTCACCCTCATACCCACTGACCCACACACCCACTCGCCCACCAACTCACTCACCCTCATACCCACTGACCCACACACCCACTCACCCACCCACTCACTCACCCTCATACCCACTGACCCACACACCCACTCATGCACCAACTCACTCACCCACTGACCCACACACCCACCAACTCACTCACCCTCATACCCACTGACCCACACACCCACTCACCTACCAACTCATTCACCCACTGACCCACACACCAACCAACTCACTCACCCTCATACCCACTGACCCACACACCCACTCACCCACCCACTCACCCTCGTACCCACTGACCCACACACCCACTCGCCCACCAACTCACTCACCCTCATACCCACTGACCCACACACCCACTCGCCCACCAACTCACTCACGCACTGACCCACACACCCACTCACCCACCCACTCACCCTCGTACCCACTGACCCACACACCCACTCGCCCACCAACTCACTCACCCACTGACCCACACACCCACTCGCCCACCAGTGGACACATACCGGCTCACTCAGATACAGGTGCCCGTGGACACAGCCACTCACCCACCCATCCACCCACCAACTCACACAGCCACTCACCCACCTACTCACTCACCCTCATACCCACTGACCCACACACCCACTTACCCACCAACTCACCCGCACACCCACTAACCCACCAATTCACCCACCCACTCACCCAGACACCCACTTACCCACCAACTCACCCGCACACCCACCCAACCACTCGCGCACACACACACTCACTCACTGACCAACCCACTCACTCACCAACCCACCCACCCACACACCCATGCACCCACCAACTCACACAGCCACTCAGCCACTAACTCACTCACCCACTGACCCACACACCCACTCGCCCACCAACTCACTCACCCTCATACCCACTGACTCACACACCCACTCACCCACCAACTCACTCACCCACTGACCCACACACCCACTCACCCACCAACTCACTCACCCACTGACCCACACACCCACTCACCCACCAACGCACTCACCCTCATACCCACTGACCCACACACCCACTCGCCCACCAACTCACTCACCCACTGACCCACACACCCACTCACCCACCAACTCACTCACCCTCATACCCACTGACCCACACCCCACTCACCTACCAACTCACTCCCCACTGACCCACACACCCACTCACCCACCAACTCACTCACCCACTGACCCACACACCCACTCACCCCCCAACTCACTCACCCTCATACCCCACTGACCCACACCACACCACTCGCCCACCAACTCACTCACCCACTGACCCACACCCCACTCACCCACCAACTCACTCACCCTCATACCCACTGACCCACACACCCACTCACCTACAACTCGCTCACCCACTGACCCACACACCCACCAACTCACTCACCCTCATACCCACTGACCCATACACCCACTCACCTACCAACTCACTCACCCACTGACCCACACACACCCACCAACTCACTCACCCTCATACCCACTGACCCACACACCCACTCACCCACCCCACTCACTCACCCTCATACCCACTGACCCACACACCCACTCACGCACCAACTCACTCACCCACTGACCCACACACCCACCAACTCACTCACCCTCGTACCCACTGACCCACACACCCACTCGCCCACCAACTCACTCACCCACTGACCCACACACCCACTCGCCCACCAGTGGACACATACCGGCTCACTCAGATACAGGTGCCCGTGGACACAGCCACTCACCCACCCATCCACCCACCAACTCACACAGCCACTCACCCACCTACTCACTCACCCTCATACCCACTGACCCACACACCCACTTACCCACCAACTCACCCGCACACCCACTCACCCACCAATTCACCCACCCACTCACCCAGACACCCACTTACCCACCAACTCACCCGCACACCCACCCAACCACTCGCGCACACACACACTCACTCACTGACCAACCCACTCACTCACCAACTCACCCACCCACACACCCATGCACCCACCAACTCACACAGCCACTCAGCCACTAACTCACTCACCCACTGACCCACACACCCACTCGCCCACCAACTCACTCACCCTCATACCCACTGACCCACACACCCACTCACCCACCAACTCACTCACCCACTGACCCACACACCCACTCACCCACCAACTCACTCACCCACTGACCACACACCCACTCACCCACCAACTCACTCACCCTCATACCCACTGACCCACACACCCACTCGCCCACCAACTCACTCACCCACTGACCCACACACCCACTCACCCACCAACTCACTCACCCTCATACCCACTGACCCACACACCCACTCACCTACCAACTCACTCACCCACTGACCCACACACCCACCAACTCACTCACCCTCATACCCACTGACCCACACACCCACTCACCCACCAACTCACTCATCCACTGACCCACACACCCACTCACCCACCAACTCACTCACCCACTGACCCACACACCCACTCACCCACCAACTCACTCACCCTCATACCCACTGACCCACACACCCACTCGCCCACCAACTCACTCACCCACTGACCCACACACCCACACACCCACCAACTCACTCACCCTCATACCCACTGACCCATACACCCACTCACCTACCAACTCACTCACCCACTGACCCACACACCCACCAACTCACTCACCCTCGTACCCACTGACCCACACACCCACTCGCCCACCAACTCACTCACCCTCATACCCACTGACCCACACACCCACTCACCCACCCACTCACTCACCCTCATACCCACTGACCCACACACCCACTCACGCACCAACTCACTCACCCACTGACCCACACACCCACCAACTCACTCACCCTCATACCCACTGACCCACACACCCACTCACCTACCAACTCATTCACCCACTGACCCACACACCCACCAACTCACTCACCCTCATACCCACTGACCCACACACCCACTCACCCTCGTACCCACTGACCCACACACCCACTCGCCCACCAACTCACTCACCCTCATACCCACTGACCCACACACCCACTCGCCCACCAACTCACTCACGCACTGACCCACACACCCACTCACCCACCCACTCACCCTCGTACCCACTGACCCACACACCCACTCGCCCACCAACTCACTCACCCACTGACCCACACACCCACTCGCCCACCAACTCACTCACCCTCGTACCCACTGACCCACACACCCACTCACCCACCCACCCACTCACCCTCATACCCACTGACCCACACACCCACTCACCCACCAACTCACTCACCCTCATACCCACTGACCCACACACCCACTCGCCCACCAACTCACTCACCCTCATACCCACTGACCCACACACCCACTCACTCACCAACTCACTCACCCTCATACCCACTGACCCACACACCCACTCGCCCACCAACTCACTCACCCACTGACCCACACACCGACTCGCCCACCAACTCACTCACCCTCGTACCCACTGACCCACACACCCACTCGCCCACCCACCCACTCACCCTCATACCCACTGACCCACACACCCACTCGCCCACCAACTCACTCACCCTCATACCCACTGACCCACACACCCACTCGCCCACCAACTCACTCACCCACTGACCCACACACCGACTCGCCCACCAACTCACTCACCCTCGTACCCACTGACCCACACACCCACTCGCCCACCCACCCACTCACCCTCATACCCACTGACCCACACACCCACTCACCCACCAACTCACTCACCCTCATACCCACTGACCCACACACCCACTCGCCCACCAACTCACTCACCCTCATACCCACTGACCCATACACCCACTCGCCCACCAACTCACTCACCCTCATACCCACTGACCCACACACCCACTCGCCCACCAACTCACTCACCCACTGACCCACACACCGACTCGCCCACCAACTCACTCACCCTCGTACCCAATCCCCCACCGAAGGTGCTGACGCTGGACTCGATGCACGGGGTGACGCTGGGGGCGGCGGTGGTGCAGATGGTGAATCTGCACAAGCTGCGGCTGCTGAACTGCACCGTGGGCGTCGACAATCGCGCACTCGCCTTCCTCAGCGAGGAGCTGCACCAGCTGGAGGTGCGTGGGTGGACGGACGGGCGGGCGGGCGCGAGGGTGGGTGGGTGGCTCGGTCTGAGCGGTCCATTCGGCTCCACTGATCCCGGCCGTGACATCGCCAAAAACTCACCTCCCCCACCAAATGTATGAGTCACAATGTCGGGGACCGACATTCACCGTGCGCCCCCCCCCCCCCCTCCGGTCCAGCGCCCGCTCGCAGGTGAAGTTTGCAATCAAGGCGGAGGTCCCGGGCTGGCTGCGTGAAATGCGCCACCTGGAGGAGCTGTCCCTGGAGGGGCCCCTGACGCCGGCGCTCCTCAAGCCGCTGGGCGACCTCAGGCGCCTGCAGGGCCTGCGCCTGACCACCAGCGTCGCCCGCCTCCCGCCCGGCCTGGCCTCCGGCGCCGCCGGCGGCCTGCGCTCGTTCGCCCTCGACAACGGCGGCGCGCGCCTCGAGTCGCTGGCGCCCCTGAGCAAGCTGTGCGGCTTGGAGACGCTGCGGCTGACGCGCTGCGGCCTGGAGCCCGCCGAGCTCGCGCGGCCCCTGCTGGCGCTGGGACGCCTCAGCGAACTCGACCTCTCCCGCAACGGCCTCCGCTCGCCGGGAGACGGCGACGACGACGCGGCGATGTTGCCGGCGGCCGCCTGCAAGCGCCTCGCCATCCTGCGTCTCTCGGACAACGCCCTCGCGAGCGTCCCGCGCTTGGCGGCCGCGGCGGCGCTGCGCTCGCTCTTCCTCGACGGGAACCTCATCGGGGGCGAGCTGCCCGCCGGGCTGTTCCGCCTGCACGGCCTGCAGGTGCTAGACCTGAGCCGCAACGCCATCGTCACCCTGCCGCCCGAGGTGCGCCAGCTGACTCGGCTGAGCACCCTCCGCCTGTCGGGCAACGCCCTGCAGAGTCTGCCCGACGAGTTGTTCGGCTGCGAGGGGCTGCGGACGCTGGTGCTCGCCAACAACGAGCTGCGCGAGTTGAGCGGCCTGGTGGGGAGGCTGTCGAGGCTGCGCCGCTTGGAGCTGGCCGGGAACCGGCTGACGGAGCTGCCGGCCGAGCTGGGGGAGTGCGCGGAGCTGAGGCGCGGGGGGCTGCTGGTGGAGGCGGAGCTGTTCGAGTCGCTGCCGGCGCAGGTGAAGGAGGCGATGCGGGGCGAGCACAGCGGCGCGGCGACGCAGAGCCCCCCTGGGAGCCGGGAGAGAAGCACAAGGAACTGAGAGAGAAACCCAAGAAAGTGAGAACCCCCAAGACACCGAGAGACTTTCACCGGTAATTACAACCGGCATTGGCAACTCCAGCTATACAGCAGTAGGCAGCGTCAGGGTCGGGGTCGAAGCCACGGCCTCCTGTATAACAGGTGAGGTAGTTAACATCTGAATCAACAAGGCCTGTATAACAGGTGAGGTAGTTAACATCTCAATTACCAAGGCCTGTATAACAGGTGAGGTAGTTAACATCTGAATTAACAAGGCCTGTATAACAGGTGAGGTAGTCAACATCTGAATTACCAAGGCCTGTGTAACAGGTGAGGTAGTCAACATCTGAATTACCAAGGCCTGTGTAACAGGTGAGGTAGTCAACATCTGAATTACCAAGGCTGTATAACAGGTGAGGTAGTTAACATCTCAATTACTAAGGCGTGGACACCAATGAAGGTGCAGACGATCACCAGACTGAGTTTCACGTGAAGTAGCTTGCCTGATAACAGTGAGTGGAGTTAGTACGATTAGGGGTTGACAGGTCTGGGTGTAGACACTGATAAGGGGTCTAACACCTAAATAAATAAAAACTTGTATTAGGAGAAGCCACCGTTGGACAATTTGGACCCCCGTTTTTGTTTGTTTTTCCCCGTTGGCTCCAAGCACTTGATCATAGCCCCCAGCTTTTAAGGGCGGTCCGTGAATCGCCACTTCTCACCCCTTTCGCCGCGATGCCCGAGAGCGTGAATGCAAACGGTAAAACGTTTCCCCGTCTTGACCGGGCCGTCTTTGTTTCTTACGTCCCGTTGATTGCGTTGCCTCGGGCGGTCTGTTTGTCCCTCCTTGAAGAGACACACGCGCGGCCAAAGGAGATGCTGCTTGTACACATTGTCCCAGGGCTGGAAACCCAGGATCTCGGATGTCTCCATCTTAACCATTGTGAATCCCCCGAGAGACACGGCCATTATGAATCCACTGAGAGAGAGACTGCCTTTGTGAACCCTCTGAGAGACACGGCCATTATGAATCCACTGTGTGTGTCAGTGTGTGTCAGAGTTGTGGGGAGCGGTGGTGTAGCGGTTATCGCTACGCTGCGCTACGAACCCGGCGACCCGGGTTCAATTCCCACTCACTGCTAATACCAGTGACGATTATCTGAACCGGTCCTGGGCCTCCCCTAAGTCGACTCGGCCTCAAATAAGTACCTGGTGCGATGTGTGAACATCGCCACTGGGGAGACAAAGGCGGTCGGACGTGGTGTTGGCCGCACACCCCCTCGTGTACCGTTCCAGCCTTTATAGGTTTTGCTGCTACTCGCTAACAGCGCTTGCCCCTACAGTCTGTCAGGGTCGTTTGTCAGCCCACGAACCCATAATGAAGGGGGCCATTTTGGGTTCGAACGCATAACCCAGGAAATAACCTTGATGGATTGGTATAGTGAAAACCTACTTGGTAAACGAAGGGGCCGTCCATAAATGACGTCACGCACCTGGGGGGGGGTCAGACATTTGTGACTATGTGTGACAAGGGGGGGGGGGTTGAGAAATGTGACGTCACATCCAAATGCGCAACTTTGAATTAATATAGACGACACGTTCTACTGAATTAAATAGACTTTTTAATAAATGTTTTCTCCTACGACATCAGAGTGCAGCGCCACATTAAATACGCACTGCAATGACAACACTGGTCAACACACTTTTTCTGGCATGAGGTATTCCAACGGTTTTAATGTAATTGTGGGGTGCTGCTGATTCCAAATCTGGCATCAGTTTTTGTCTATCACGTCAGGTTTTTGAGATATCAAAGATTGCATTTTCAATAAAAACTGCGGAAGAAAAATATTAAATAAATGTGGATATCTACATAAAATGATATTATAAACGCACTATCCTAAAAATACAGCACCATACACCATATTTTAACACTAAAGCAGTCACTGACTCGCAACAACTTGCAATCATAAGTGACGGAGTTAATTTCGGGTAAAATCAATGAAAATGGGGTATGCCGATAGCATAAAAATTAGATGTGATAGAGCAAATCTGAGATCAGATTTGGAATCAGCACCCTGAAATTAGTCTAGAACAGCTGCAAAGTCCAGGCCAGAATTTTAGTTTTTTTGTTGTTGACCAGTGCAATAGAAGACAGATCATATTCTTAGGTTTTTTCCGGTAAAGTCACGTAGGTAAAAAATTAAAATTAATAAAAGTAAAATAAAATAAAAGCTTGTGTTGCCTCCGAAACGTCGTGATTTTTATTTTATTTTGCAGAGGCGGCACGGGGGATCTGTCTTCTAGATTTGAAGCATTCGTGACTGCAAGGATTCATATTCTTAGGTTTTTTCGGTAAAGTCACGTAGGTAAAAAAATTAAATTAATAAAAGTAAAATAAAATAAAAATCACGACGTTTCGGAGGCAACACAAGCTTTTATTTTATTTTTATTAATTTTAATTTTTTACCTACGTGACTTTACCGGAAAAAACCTAAGAATATGAATCCTTGCAGTCACGAAAGCTTCAAATCTAGAAGAAGACAGATCCCCCGTGCCGCCTCTGCAGACTCTAAGGGCAAGTGCCTTGAGCCCTTTTGAAGGGCGGCACTGTGGCACGCGGGGGCGCGGTGTGCCCACAACCACTCCCGGCCGCCTTTGTCTCTCCCACTGCTGATGGTGACTGCCACTGCACCACATGCTCTCTTGAGTGTGCGGGTTGAGAAGCGGGTGAATGTGCGGTTGAATGATTGAGTGTGCGGTTGAGTGAGCGGATGAGCGGGTGAGCGTGCGGGTGAGCGGATGAGTGAGCGGATGAGGAGTGGGTGAGTGTGTGGGTGAGCGGATGAGTGGGTGAGTGTGCGGGTGAGCGGGTGAGTGAGCGGATGAGGAGTGGGTGAGTGTGCGGGTGAGCGGATGAGGAGTGGGTGAGTGTGCGGGTGAGCGGATGAGTGAGCGGATGAGGAGTGGGTGAGTGTGTGGGTGAGCGGATGAGTGGGTGAGTGTGCGGGTGAGCGGGTGAGTGAGCGGATGAGGAGTGAGTGTGCGGGTGAGCGGATGAGTGAGCGGATGAGTGAGTGGGTGAGCGTGCGGGTGAGTGGATGAGGAGTGGGTGAGGAGTGGGTGAGCGTGCGGGTGAGCGGATGAGTGGGTGAGCGTGCGGGTGAGTGGATGAGTGAGCGGATGAGGAGTGGGTGAGCGTGCGGGTGAGTGGATGAGGAGTGGGTGAGCGTGCGGGTGAGTGGATGAGTGGGTGAGCGTGCGGGTGAGCGGATGAGTGAGCGGATGAGTGAGCGGATGAGGAGTGGGTGAGCGTGCGGGTGAGTGGATGAGTGGGTGAGCGTGCGGGTGAGCGGATGAGTGGGTGAGTGTGCGGGTAAGCGGAAGAGTGAGCGGATGAGGAGTGGGTGAGCGTGCGGGTGAGTGGATGAGTGGGTGAGCGTGCGGGTGAGCGGATGAGTGGGTGAGTGTGCGGGTGAGCGGATGAGTGAGCGGGTGAGAAGTGGGTGAGTGTGCGGGTGAGCGGATGAGTGAGCGGGTGAGAAGTGGGTGAGTGTGCGGGTGAGCGGATGAGTGAGCGGATGAGGAGTGGGTGAGCGTGCGGGTGAGCGGATGAGTGAGCGGATGATTGAGCGGGTGAGCGGATGAGGAGCGGGTGAGCGGATGAGTGAGTGAGCGTGTGGTGAGTGTGACTGAGACCCACTCAGTGAGTCTCTGAGACTCACTCTGAGATTCACTCAGAGACTCAGACTCACTCAGAGACTCAGAGACGCATCCAAAGACCCACAGACGACCACAATCGATTCCCATGTTGTCCCAATGGGATTCGATTCCATCCACTCTAATCACTAGCAAGATCGATTCCCATGTTATCCCAATGGGATTCGATTCCATCCACTCTAATCACTAGCAAGATCGATTCCCATGTTATCCCCATGGGATTCGATTTCATCAACAAATCACCACAGTAGATTCCCATGTTGTCGAAAAGGTATTCGATTCCATTATACTACCGTACTCGCTACCACTGGATTCCAATGCAATTCCAATCGGAATTGATTGACTTCGTCCAATTCTCTGCAAGAATCAATTCTCAACGTCCCAATCGATTTTCTCTCCACGTCACTCGGGAAGCTACAACACGTGGGTCTGTGTGGTCGTTCATGACGATGCACAAACTCTGCACACTTGGCCTACTCTTCCACTTCGTGCTGCCTCTCCACCACCACCTCGTCACATGTAACCACGGTGAGCCGAACCGGTCGATAAATCGGGTACCAGGTTGACTGGGGAGCGGTGGCGCAGTGGTTAGGTCACTGTGTGTGGATGCTCATGCTGCTGTGGAGTGGCTCATGCAGCCAGCTATGGCTGCAAAGTTTTGGTAGTACGTGTTGTTTATGCTATTGTGAAAATTCCGTCACAGTTCCTATGATTGCTTTTTCATTGCTTTCATGGCTTTATTTTGGTGATTTCGAAAAGTGTATTGGTTTAGCCATGTTTGTTTGTTGTAGTACAGAGTTAGACTGATGGCCTTAATCTAAGTTGTCTTGTGGTTGTTGTTTGACTTGCATCCTACTGGGATGTTTGCACACAGCGTTGGGGTACTGTGATTTTTTTCTTGCAATATTTTGCTGTCTTTTCTTGGATTTTCTGTTTGCACTTAGTCACATAGTCACTTTAAGATGTTTTCTTGTTCATGTTTTTTTGTTGTTGCGGTTGCACCCGATTCAAGAGCCGAATGGCTCACAGGGCTACACCTAATACATGAACTTGAAATAAATTAACTTGAACTGTGTGTGGAGTGGTTACAAATACAGGTAAGTCCCCGGCTTACGATGATCCGATATCGATATGGCAAAATGGTTAAATGTTTTACATTTCGCGTTACTGAACGCATCTCCCGCCTTGTGTGGCAATGCCTCTCACTCTCGGCAGCGGTAGACGGAGTTCAGTTGTCTCTGTGTTTGTGTGTTTCATGAATCTTGGTGAGTACAGTAGAATATGATACGTTATGATACGTTCAATGCATGTATACACTACACTATACACTACACTATATACTACATTACACTATACACTACATTATACACTACTATACACTATACACGACACTATACACTACATGATTACTATACACTACTATAAACTACACTATTACACTACACTATACACTACTATACACGACACTATACACTACTATACACTACACTATACACTACACTATACGCTACTACACTATACACTACACTATACACTACACTATACACTACACTATACACTACACTATGATACGTAGCTTTAGCGATTTCATTTTAGGGTTACCACGATACGTTAAGATACGTTCAATGAATGTTAGAAGTTTTTATAGCAGATAGGATTGTTTCCTGCAAAAACTTTCTATGAAATTGCAGTTCATATAGGTAGACTAAGAATTTAGCTTGTTTTTTTACTTTACATTTTACCGTACAATACAGTATTGTAAGTAATAAGCACACACAGTATATAGTTTATACAGTACGCTACTGTAAATTGCTCTGTTTTGCTAAATTATCACCGTTCTTCGATGGGGTCGTCGTAACACATCTCCATCGTAAGTCGGGGACTGTCTGTACATGCTGTAGTGAGAGTCGTAAGTCGGGGACTGCATGTACATATTGAAGTGGGAGTCGTAAGTCGGGGACTGTCTGTACATGTCGCTGTAGTTAAGAGTCGTAAGTCGGGGACTATGTTCATGCTGTAGTTAAGAGTCGTAAGTCGGGGACTGTATGTACATACTGTAGTGAGAGTCGTAAGTCGGGGACTATCTGCATATGGCGTTGTGGTGAGTCGTAAGTCGGGGACTATCTGTACAAGATGTGGTGAGAGTCATAAGTCGGGGACTGCCTGCATATAGTGGTTATTGTCGTAAGTCGGGGACTATCTGTACATGGCGTTGTGGTGAGAGTCGTAAGTCGGGGACTGTCTGTACAATACATTGTGGTGAGGGTCGTAAGTCGGGGACTGTCTGCACAATGCAACACCCGTGGGATAGCAACAAAAATCTAACCAGAAAACTATAGACAGACATATAAGCAGACAGATATCACCAAGATACATAGAGAGAGAGAGTAACACAGGTACAGAGAGGGAGATCGTCTCTGTGGCGAGGCCTTAAATAGACAGAGGGGGGGGGGGGGGCGGAGAGAGGGAGGGGGTAGAGAAAACATTTACATGTCAATGAGTACGAAGAGACGCGTGGTAAAGTACACACTAAATTAAATAACCTAGCAAAATATCGAAATGTTATGTAATACAACACAGAGAGTCAATCAACACACAACGCATAGCCTGGTCGATTACGTATTTCAAAGATTGCTAAGTTAGAATTTAAGTGTGAAAATTCCAAAGAGAGACAAAACATACAACAAGAGGAACGGAGACACACAGACAGAGCAGAACATAAGAACGACAAAAAACGAGTGGAGACAGAAAAAGGACACTAAATACACAGGGAGAGAGAGAAAACAAAAAACCCAAATTTAAGATCGAACCACTTCTACGGGGAAGTTTCAAGTTTATCTTTTTCTCTCTCTCTGGGTTTTTTGTTTTCTCTCTCTGCCTGTGTATTTAGTGTCCTCCTCCTCCCCCTCCTCCTCCCCCTCCTCCCCTTCCTCCTCCTCGTCGCTGGCGCTCACCTGGCCGCCCGTGGAGATGCAGCGCCGCCACCGCCGCCGCTGCGTCTCTTTCAGCCGCTACGGAGACGCGGAGGAGGAGGAGGCGGTGGGGGGGGGGGCGGTCGGAGGCCGGAGGCACCGTGCTTTGTGACGCTGCCGGCGGCGGCGGCGGGGAGCAGGAGGGGAGGGAGGAGAAGAGGAAGGAGGAGAAGGGGGGGGAGCAGGAGGGGAGGGTGGAGGAGAGGAAGGAGGAGGAGGGGGGGGAGGGTGGCTTCTGCTACGCGGCGTGGCGCAACGTGTCGGGCGACATCTTGCTGGAGCGCCAGGGCTGCTGGGTGCACGACTGCCGTGGGAGGTGAGGAGGCAGACCAGCAGCCCGCCCACCGGATCCCCCCCCACCACCTCCTCCCCCCCCCCCCCCACCTCCTCCTCCCCCCACACCTCCTCCCCCTCACGACCTCCTCTCTCTTCCTCCCCCCCACACCACCTCCCCACCTCCTCCCACCTCCCCCCCCCTCCTGCTCCCTCCCCCCCACCCTCTGGGTGTCCCACTGTGATCAGGAGCAAGTGCGTGGAGTCGAGTAGCAACCCGTTTGTCTACTTCTGCTGCTGTGACAGGGACCTCTGTAACGTCGACTTCGCCCGACGGCCCCGGCCACACGGTCAGTCTTGAGCCGCGAGAGACGCCGGAGATGGTTCACGAGGCGGGAAGAATCGATGCCGTTCCAGCTCTCTCTCGTTGTCGTCACGGCCCGGCCAGGCCTGGCTGGTGTTGGCCAACGGCAAAGAAACGATTTTTTTTACGACCGAGAAAGGTGGATCATTTAAAAGGATGATCATAATTAATATTGCAATGTATGAAGAGCTACAATCGTGCTCTGTGGCGCGACGCGTGGTTGATGTCAAATAAATAAAATATTTTATTTTCTACCTACGTGAGTAGAAAATAAAATATATATTTTATTTTATACCTACGTAACTTTACCGAAATAACCAAAGAGTGTGTATGGGAGCCTTTAACATTAAAGTCTATGGGAGCCTTTAACATTGCAGTCTATGGGAGAATTTAACATTGAAGTCTATGGGAGAATTTAACATTGAAGTCTAATGGAGACTCTAACATTGAAGTCTATGGGAGCCTTTAACATTGCAGTCTATAGGAGAATTTAACATTGAAGTCTATGGGAGCCTTTAACATTGAAGTCTATGGGCGACTTTAAAATTGAAGTCTATGGCAGCCTTTAACATTGAAGTCTATGGGAGACTTTAACATCTATATATATAAAATCGCAAATTTGTCTGTCTGTCTGTGTGTCGCCGGACCATACGCAGTTTCATTGGACGAAATGTGAGGGATTTGCGAGACACGATTGGTCCGTTTGGTTTTCCACGGCGGTTGCCCCTGGCAACGGGTAGCGACGCATTCGCTGCGGGGTGGACGCCATTTTTAATTCCCGTTAAAAATATGTGCACGCATTAACACGCGACTCTGAGGTAAATTCATCAAAGTTTCACGTCCTCTTCACTCCCCCCCACCCCAATGTGTGCAATTACTATTATAGGGTCGGTACATAATAAAATTATAGCGATTAGACAGTATTATTGTAGCGCGGGGGGGGGGGTAACGACCCCAGTACCCAGCCTCAGCCGGGTGGGCAATTTAGGCGAGGCCGGAGGCTCTGCACGGTACTAGGCCTCGACACCCCACCACACTATAGGCCGTACATATTACTGCACAGCGGCCGAGGAGATCGTGGCTGGGGGGGGGTGGGGGGGCAGGGGTAGCAGCCCATCTGTGTATATATGTAAGGTTATTAAGAAATATATTTTTCACCCGGGCAACGCCGGGTACTTCTGCTAGTTGAAGTATATTGGAGCCTTTAACATTGAAGTCTATGGGAGAATTTAACATTGAAGTCTATGGGAGCCTTTAACATTGAAGTCTATGGGAGCCTTTAACATTGAAGTCTATGGGGGAATTTAACATTGAAGTCTATGGGAACCTTTAACATTGAAGTCTATGGGAGACTTTAACATTGAAGTCTATGGGGGGATTTAACATTGAAGTCTATGGGAGCCTTTGACATTGACGTCTATGGGAGCCTTTAACATTGCAGTCTATGGGAGACATTACCATTAAAGTCTATGGGAGACTTTAACATTGAAGTCTATGGGAGACTTTAACATTGAAGTCTATGGGAGAATTTAACATTGAAGTATATGGGAGCCTTTAACATTGCAGTCTATGGGAGACATTAACATTAAAGTCTATGGGAGACTTTAACATTAAAGTCTATGGGAGACTTTGACATTGAAGTCTATGGGAGACTTTAACATTTAAGTCTATGGGAGAATTTAACATTGGAGTCTATAGGAGAATTTAACATTGAAGTCTATGGGAGCCTTTAACATTGAAGTCTATGGGAGCCTTTAACATTGCAGTCTATGAGAGACATTAACATTGACGTCTATGGGAGCAGCCCCTGTGAGTGCCTTCACAGCTGAGCCTCCTGTTGCAGAGGTCACTCAGCAGCCTACGCCGGTGGCCAGGCCGGTGCCCACGCCAGTGACCCTGCTGTCCGTCACGACGCCGCTGCTTCTGCTGCTGCTGCTGCCGCTCTCCGTGTGGACGTACCGGCGATGCCGCAAGCTGACGCACGCCACAACGCCTCCGCAGGTGGTGGTGGTGCTGTGTGTGTGTCTGTGTGTGTGTGTCTGTGTGTGTGTGTGTCTGTGTCTGTGTGTGTGTGTCTGTGTGTGTCTCTGTGTGTATCTCTGTGTGTGTGTGTCTGTGTGTGGCCTCAAGGTGCACTTGGCCTGGCACAAGCGTCGTGGTGACGTCACCGCCACTTAGTGGCGAATGGCGGTTGTTGTTGTTGTGTCTGTGTGTGTGTGTGTCTGTGTGTGTGTGTCTGGTGGGGAGCGGTAGTGTAGTGGTTAGCGCGCTGCACTATGAACCTGGCGATCCGGGTTCGATTCTCGCTCACGGCGAACACCAGTGACGATTATCTGAACCGGTCCTGGGCCTCCCCTAGTTCGACTCAGCCTCAAATGAGTACCTGGTGCGGTGTGTAAACATCGCCACTATTGAGACACGTGGAATGTTCGAACGCTCACTGCGGAGGAGAGGCTGCCACACCTCTGTCGGGAGCTGGACCGGTACCGTCTGGATCTTTGTGGCATTCAGGAGGTCCGGTGGACCAGGTCTGGATGCTGCCACTATGAGGGGTGGACAGTCCTCTACTCGGGGCAGAAGACTACTAAACAATAGGGAGTGGCTCTTGTTTTGAAAAAAAGAATGAAGGGGGTGTGGGAGCGTGGCAGTGAGGTGTGGGAAGCTGTAAGCCCCAGGCTATTTTGGGCTTGCCTTCCCATCAACCGGAGGTGAGGACTGGTGGTCGTGGTTACTTATGCCCCCACCGAAGACGAACATCCGTGGAGGGATACAGGCAAGGCCAATGAGTCAGATGCCTTCTATGACCTGTCACAGGTGCTGGCTAAAGTGGCCCCTCGGGATAGAGTCATCTTGTTGGGTGACTTCAATGCCAGAGTTGGCCATGATGCTGGCACCTGGTCTGGAGTGATTGGAAGGCATGGGCCAGATCAGCTCAATAACAATGGTAGGAGGCTGCTAGATTTTTGTGCAGCCCATGGGCTTGTAATTACCAACACGCTGTTCAGGCATCGGCACATCCACACTACATCATGGATGCATGCCGGGTCCAAGTAAGAACATCTGCTGGGCTACATAGTGACGGATCAGCGGATGCGGGCCCATGTCCTTGACACCAAGACCTACTGTGGAGCTGATCTGCCCCCTGACCATCGACTAGTCATCTGTAAGATGCGCCTGCCATTCTTCCATTCCGGTGGTGGGTGGACACCCAGGACCCCATTCCAACCTAAGGTGGCTTGGACTCAGCTTGTAGGCAGGGCAGCCTAAATGTTTCTAACCGGCGAAGATGCTTCGTTTTGGTCGGGTTTAAGCAGGCTGGATTGTGTGAGGAGCTCACAAATCCTTGAAAGATCTGGACAAAGACCCATGGGTGAGCTCCTCCGGCAGACAACGCTGCGTTGGCTGGGCCATGTAGCCCGCATGCCAAGTCGTCGCATGCCTAAACAGCTTTTGTTCGGCTGGATCCAGGGGGCTAAATGGGCATGGCACGGGCTAGAGAAGAGATGGAGTGATGTGGTACAGGAGGACGTGGAGCTGAGTGGGCTTGCCTGACTAGTACCAGCGGTGTCAAGATCGGCCTCTGTGGAGGAGGCTCGTGAAGGATGCTACTGGGCAGTTGGAGGCAGTCGCCCTCCAACAACAATGGAGGGCGGAGGAGCGACGCTCACAACAACGAGCGGAGCGCCTGGTGGCTAAAGCATAGCAAGTCGGCACAGTAGGGGGCACAGGTGGTGCATCAGCCACTCATCTCAGTCAGTCGACCAGTGGCACCTGGGTCTGCCCCGTGACCTCCTGCCAGCGGGCGTTCTTGTGTATAGTGTAGTGTATAATAAGTGTATGGTGTAGTCACTTGCCCTGCCGGTCTGTCCAGGCTACGCGGCGGGGGGTCTCTGCTGTTGACGGCAGCGAGGCTGCCCGACGCTCCATTCCGCCAACAGGAGGCGGTGAGCCTGACGGCGCTGCTGCCGCCGCTGCTGCTGCTGGACTTACGAGCCGGCGGTCGCTTCGGCTGCGTCTGGCGCGCTCAGCTCCTGTCCGAAGTCGTCGCGGTGAAGATTGTCCAGACCGTGGTGAGACCCTGCACACACACACACACGCACACACGCATACACACTCACACACGCACACACACACACTGACCCTGCGCGACACGTGTTTCTACAGACTCACGGAGGCCCACAGAGACCCACAGCGACCCACAGTGACCCATAGAGACCCACATCAACCAACAGAGACCCATAGAGACCCACACAGACCCATAGAGACCCACAGCAACCCACAGAGACCCATACTCATAGAGACCCACAGCAACCCACAGAGACACACGGAGGCCCACAGAGACCCACAGTGACCCATAGAGACCCATAGCAACCCACAGAGACCCACAGCAACCCAAAGAGACCCACAGAGACCCACATCAACCAACATAGACCCATAGAGACCCACACAGACCCATAGAGACCCATTAGAGACCCATACTCGCAGAGACCCACAGCGACCCACAGAGACCCACAGCAACCCACAGAGACCCACAGTGACCCATAGAGACCCATTGAGACTCACAGCAACCCACAGAGACTTTTAGAGACCCACAGAGACCCATAGAGACCCACATCAACCACCAGAGACCCACAGCAACCCACAGAGACCCACAGTGACCCACATCAACCAACATAGACCCATAGAGACCCACAGAGACCCATACTCAGAGATTCACAGCAACCCAGAGACCCACAGCAACCCACTGCGTGTGTCTCCGTGTGTCTGCGTGTGTCTCCGTGTGTCTCTGTGTGTCTCTGTGTATCTGCGTGTGTCTCCATGTGTCTGCGTGTGTCTGCATGTGTCTGCGTGTGTCTCTGTGTGTCTCTGTGTGTCTCCGTGTGTCTGCGTGTGTCTCCGTGTGTTTGCGTGTGTCTGCGTGTGTCTCCGTGTGTCTGCGTGTGTTTCCGTGTGTCTTCGTGTGTCTGCGTGTGTCTCCGTGTGTCTCTGTGTGTTTGCGTGTGTCTCCGTGTGTCTGCGTGTGTCTCCATGTGTCTCATATGTCTCCGTGTGTCTCCGTGTGTCTGCGTGTGTCTCCGTGTGTCTGCGTGTGTCTCCGTGTGTCTCCGTGTGTCTGCGCGTGTCTGCGTGTGTCTCCGTGTGTCTCCGTGTGTCTGCGTGTGTCTGCGGATCTCGCCGCGTGTTTCTCGCGGGACCACGGCTTCCCCCCCGCGAGACTTCTGCTCCTCTGGACGCGACCTCAGCCTGAGCAACTTCACACGTTTGTCTCCTCCTCCTCTCCCCGCCATCGTCGTCGGCGCTGTCTTCGTCCGGGACGCTCGCAGAACCAACGGCTGTGGCAGAACGAGGTGGACATTTTCGTCACACCCGGCCTGAGTCACCACAACCTGCTGCAATTCATCGGCGCGGAGAGGCGGGAAGGGAACGCCGAACCCGAGATGTGGATCATCACCACCTTCCACGAGCGGGTTCATAGACTCACTCACCGTGCAGAGACTCACAGACTACTCACATAGAGACTCACAGACTACTCACATAGAGACTCACCGACTACTCACACAGAGACTCACAGACTACTCACACAGAGACCCACAGACTACTCATGTAGAGACCCATAGACTACTCACACAGTAGAGACCCATAGACTACTCACGTAGAGACCCATAGACTACTCACACAGAGACCCATAGCCTACTCACATAGAGACCCATAGACTACTCACACAGTAGAGACCCACAGACTACTCACATAGAGACCCATAGACTACTCACATAGAGACCCATAGACTACTCACACAGTAGAGACCCATAGACTACTCACGTAGAGACCCACAGACTACTCACACAGAGACCCACAGACTACTCACACAGAGACCCATAGACTACTCACACAGTAGAGACCCATAGACTACTCACACAGAGACCCACAGACTACTCACACAGAGACCCATAGACTACTCACACAGAGACCCATAGACTACTCACACAGAGACCCATAGACTACTCACACAGAGACCCATAGACTACTCACATAGAGACCCATAGACTACTCACACAGTAGAGACCCATAGACTACTCACGTAGAGACCCATAGACTACTCACACAAACACACACACACAGAGACGCACATGTAATGGGTTCAATTGAAGCGCACACTTGAACTTGGAGGCAACCATCCCGGAGGGCTGCTACAAGCAACACCTCCCCTGCCTCCCTAAAGAAGCCTCAACACTAATAAACTTACGAAATACTCTGAGGACTGAAAATCCTACATCGTCACAAATCCCAGCCTTCAATATTGAAATCAAAAAGCTAATCAATCAAGCCAAAACAGAACGCAGACACGAGTTTGTTGAATCTTTTGACCATCGCCAAAACTCATCAAAACTTTGGAAGATCATCGAAGCCTTAAACGGACACTCCAAACCCACCACCCAATTGTGCAATCAATTTCAACAACAAATCCGTCATAAACAACAACAACATCACCAAACAGAGGTGAAACTCGCTATCAAAAAAGCCAAAAATTATTCCGCAATTGGTCCGGATGGCATAGCTATGCCCGATCTCAAACACCTCGGCCCCCCTTGGCATCGAGTTTCTCGCCTACACCATTAACGCCTCGCTCCCAGTGCAACCTCATTCCGGCCATCTGGGAATCATCGACAATCATCCCACTTCCAAAACCCAGCAAAGACCTCAATCAAGCGACGTCCCACAGGCCGATTTCCCTACTTTACTTGAAACGCTCTTCAACCAAATAGCGCCACCACATCGAAGTTGAACCACTTGCACACCGCTGCCACCATGCACCATCACCACCACCACTACTACCACTACTACCACCACTACCACTACTACCACCACCATCACCACTACCACCACCATCACCACTACCACCATTATCACTACCACGACTACCACCACCACTACCACGACTACCACCACTACTATCACCACCACCACTACCACCACTACCACCACCACCACTACCACCACCACTATCACCACTACCACCACCACTACCACTACTATCACCACTACTATCACCACTACTACCACCATTACTACTACCACCACTACAACCACCATTGCCACTACCACCACTACAACCACTACCACCACCACCACCACTACCACCACTACCACCACCACTACCACCGCTACTACCACCACCACTACCACCACCACTACTACCACCACCATCACCACCACTACTACTACCAACACTACCACTACTACCACCACCACTACCACCACCATCACCACTACTACCACCACCACTACTACCACCACCACCACTACCACCACTACCACCACTACCACCACCACTACTACCACTACCACCACCATCACCACTACTACCACCACCACTACTACCACCACCACCACTACTACCACCATCACCACTACCACCATTACCACCACCACTACTACCACCATCACCACCACCACTACCACGACTACCATCACCACTACCACCACTACTACCACTACCACCACCACCACTACCACCACCACTACCACCACCATCACCACTACCACCATTACCACTACCACGACTACCACCACCACGACCACGACTACCACCACTACTATCACCACCACCACTACCACCATTACCACCACCACTACTACCACCATCACCACCACCACTACCACGACTACCATCACCACTACCACGACTACCACCACTACTATCACCACCACCACTACCACCATTACCACCACGACTACCACCACCACTACCACCATACCACTACCACGACTACCACCACCACGACCACGACTACCACCACTACTATCACCACCACCACTACCACCATTACCACCACCACTACTACCACCATCACCACCACCACTACCACGACTACCATCACCACTACCACGACTACCACCACTACTATCACCACCACCACTACCACCATTACCACCACCACTACTACCACCACCACCACTACCACGACTACCATCACCACTACCACGACTACCACCACTACTATCACCACCACCACTACCACCATTACCACTACCACCACCATTACCACCACCACCACTGCCGCTGCTCCCCTCTGACCGCCGCAGGGCTCGCTGTGCGACCACCTCAAGGGCTCCACGCTGTCGTGGCACGAGCTCTGCCACGTGGGCGAGACGTTGGCACGCGGCCTCGCCCACCTCCACCGCCACATGCACGGAGGCAAGCCGGCCATCGCCCACCGGTACGTCGCTAGCAGGCCGCCCACGGATCACCGGGGGGTGGCGGCGGTGCGGGTGGCGGAGTGGGTGGGGGGTCCCTGCCGACCTCGGGTTCGGACTCCGCCAGAGGTCGCAACCGGGTACCCGATACCCGTACCCTACCCGATACCCAGCTACCCGTACCTGGCCGGGTACGGGTACCCGTTTGCGACCCTGGTGCGGTCGGGTACGGGTAGGCCGTGAGTCACCGGTGAGTCACCGTTTGTCACTCGTTTCGGGTAGGGTACGGGTAGGGAACGGGTACCCGTACCCGGCCGGGTACCCATTCCCTACCCGTACCCTACCCGAAATGAGTGACAAACGGTTACTCACCAGTGACTCACGGCCTACCCGTGGGTACGGGTACACATTTGCGACCTTGGTGCGGCCGGTTACGGTTACGGGTAAGGAATCAAAACCCGTTTGCGACCTCTAGACTCCGCTTGCTCCTCACGCAGCCCCCTCTCACCCTTCGACCGCTTGAACGCGTCACCGTGCCCCCCCCCGCCCCCCCCCCCCCCCCCGTCTCTCCCGCAGCGACTTGAAGAGTAAGAACGTGCTGCTGAGGAGCGACCTGTCGGCCGTCGTCGCCGACTTTGGCTTGGCGCTCAAACTCCAGCCGGATTGCCCACCCGTCGACATCCCGCGGGTGAACACCGACGCCGGGGCCAAGAGGCGGAGACGCCAAGAGGCGGGAGGGTGCCGATAGAACCTCGTTTGCCGGAAGAAAAAATTTGATAGTTGTTTTTTTTTTACCCTTTTATCTGTGCAACAAGACTAGGCTCTCTGGAAAGCTGTCTCGGGTGTGGACCAATAAACTTCAAGGACAGTGCATACATTATCAGAGTTATGTTTTTTGTTTGCATTCCGACCGCAGGTATTGTGGTCAATGCAAACACGACTCCTCGTAAAAAAGGTGTCAGTTTCGTTGCCAGATTGAAGGGTTAAAAAAACAACGATCAGACTGGAGAGCGTCGTGCCGAGCGTGACGTCTCCGCCACCACCGTTGCACCCCGCCGCAGGTCGGCACTCTCCGCTACATGGCCCCCGAGCTGCTGGAGGGCGCCATCTGCTTGCAGTCCGACGCCTTCCTTCACATCGACGTCTACGCGCTGGGCCTGGTGCTGTGGGAGATCGCCACGCGCTGCATGTCCAGTGGCGGTGAGCGGAGGTGGCGGTGGTGGTGTGGCCCCAGGGGCGTGGTGCTGGCCGGCCCTGGTCACCTCTTGTCACACGGTGCCGCCCCACGTGATGTGGGTGGGGGGGTCTTTCTGTGTGTGTGTCTGTGTGTGTGTCTGTGTGTGTGTCTGTGTGTGTGTCTGTGCGTGTGTGACTGTGTGTCTGTGCGTGTGTCTGTGCGTGTGTGTGTGCGCGTGTTTGTGTGCGTGTGTGTGTGTGCGTGTGTCTATGCGTGTGTCTGTACGTGTTACTGTGTGCGTGTGTCTGTGCATGTGTCTGTGTGTCTGTGCGTGTGTCTGTGCGTGTGTGTGTGTGTGTCTGTGCGTGTGTCTGTACGTGTTACTGTGTGCGTGTGTCTGTGCGTGTGTCTGGTCTGTGTGTCTGTGCGTGTGTGTGTGCCTGTGTCTGTGCGTGTGTCTGTGCGTGTGTCTGTGCGTGTGTCTGTGCGTGTGTCTGTGTGTCTGTGCGTGTGTCTGTGTGTCTGTGCGTGTGTCTGTGCGTGTGTGTGTGCGTGTGTCTGTGCGTGTGTCTGTACGTGTTACTGTGTGCATGTGTCTGTGCGTGTGTCTGGTCTGTGCGTGTGTCTGTGTGTGTGTCTGTGTGTCTGTGTGTCTGTGCGTGTGTGTGTGCGTGTGTGTGTGCGTGTGTGTGTGCGGTGTCTGTGCGTGTGTCTGTGCGTGTGTCTGTGCGTGTGTGTGTGCGTGTGTCTGTGCGTGTGTCTGTACGTGTTACTGTGCGTGTGTCTGTGCGTGTGTCTGGTCTGTGCGTGTGTCTGTGTGTGTGTCTGGTCTGTGCGTGTGTCTGTGGTCTCAGTTAGCTGATGAAAGTTCTCGACCGTCCAACTTTCAAAATGCATCATGGATGCATGCCGGGTCCAAGCAAGAACATCTGCTGGGCTACATAGTGATGGATCAGCGGATGCGGGCCCATGTCCTTGACACCAGGACCTACCGTGGAGCTGATATGCCCTCTGACCATCGACTAGTCATCTGTAAGATGTGCCTGCCATTCTTCCATTCCGGTGGTGGGTGGACACCCAGGACCCCATTCCAGCCTAAGGTGGCCTGGTCTCAGTTAGCTGATGAAAGTTGCAAGCGAGAATTTCATCATCGCTTGCGGCTGGGGTTGGCATCGTCCCCCACTCCTCCTGATGTCGAGGGTAAATGGGCGAGGTTTGGGACTGTGACTCGTGCAGCTGCAATGGCTGCTTTGGGTACACGGTCAAGACCTCCCCAGAGACCCTGTCTGACAGAGGAGGTGTTCAGGCTGGTTGAGAAAAAGCGACAGGCCCACTCTTATCGTCTACAGCATCCCATGTCAGAGAATGAGGAGGCTTACCGCAGCCTTTGCTCGGAGGTTCGGACAGCCGTGAGGCACTGCAAGGATGGGTGGTGGTTGCGGGTTGCTGAGGAGATGGAGTCTGCCTCAGTGGCCCGCGATCACAAATCACTATTTAACTCCATCAAAAAAGTAACCTGCAGCGCCACACCTATTACCATCACTAGGGGAAAGAACGGTGATCCAATCTCCGACCCCCAGAAACAGGTTTGCAGATTTGCTGAGCATTTCTGTGAGGTCCTGGCGGAGGGGAAATCCCTCAACATGGAAAACATCATGGCACAAAGTGGGGATGACCCTGCTGAGGCTGCGGTGCCTCATATATTGGAAGAAGAAGTCACCCCCTGTGAGTGGCTGGCTGAGGTGCCATCTGTTGAGGAAGTACTGAATGCGATCCAGAGTCTGAGACCAGGAAAGGCACCAGGCAGAGATGATCTCCCAAGCGAAATGCTGAGGGAGGGTGGCGTTTGTGCACAGACTGTCCTACATTAAGTCATAACAACAGTCTGGGCCACTGGACGGGTTCCGCAGGATTGGAAGGATGCCCTGGTGGTTCCCCTCTTTAAGAAGGGGGACCGCACAGACTGTAACAACTACAGGGGCATCTCACTCCTCAGTGTGCCGGGAAAGGTCCTGACATGGATTTTTCAACATCGCCTTGCTAGGCACGCTGAGGAGAGGCTTGCGGAGCCTCAATGCGGTTTCAGGAAAGGGCAGTCCTGCACAGATACCATATTTTCAGTCTGTCTGCTACAGCAGATGTGTAGGGAATTCCAACAAGACCTACATCTCTGCTTTATTGACCTGGTCAAGGCCTATGATACCATCAGTAGGCCTGGGCTCTGGGTTGTTCTTCGTGCTTTTGGAGTCCCTGACCCTCTGCTCACGCTCATTAAGGACCTTCATGATGGTGAGTGGGCCCGGGTAAAACTACGTGGCCGGGAGTCAAAACCATTCCCTGTACACCTTGGGGTGTGACAGGGATGTCCTCTGGCTCCCACATTATTTAACATCTATTTTGACCACGTCATTCGTGAAGCCTTCAATAGCTGTACCGGGGGAATTTCCGTTTGGTACAGATATAATGAGAGGCTGATCAATGCCCGGGTGCGGTCAAGGGATGGCTCCCTATTGCTCAACCACGTTATGTATGCCGATGATCTGCTAATTGCTGCTCACTCGGAGGAGGTGGAGACGCTGCTGGTGAAACTGGAGCGTGCCACTAAAACTAAGCACCTGCCTGGGTATTTTGTACCATCAGACACTCCACCCCCATAACTCCCAATCAGTTGTGGAGAGAATGGAGAGTTTCCCATACCTGGGCAGTGTGCTCATGACCGGTTCCGGTTTAACAGCAGAGGTCTCACTCCGAATCAGTCGAGCAGCAATATCTTTTCATCGGTTGCGTAACGCTGTGTGGAAGCTACCTGGTCTGTCGCTCCGCACAAAGCTTCAGGTCTTCTCAGCCACGGTCATTCCCTCCCTTCTCTACGCTTGCGAAACGTGGACCCCCTAATGGAGCATCTTCACCGGTTAGAAACATTTAGGCTGGCCTGCCTACGATCCATCCTGGGTTTAACCAGGCTGGATTGTGTGAGGAGCTCACAAATCCTTGAAAGATCTGGGCAAAGTCCCATCGGTGAGCTCCTCCGGCAGGCAAGGCTGCGTTGGCTGGGTCATGTAGCCTGCATGCCCAGCCACCATATGCCTAAACAGCCTTTGTTCGGCCGGATCGAGGGGGCTAAACGGGTGCGGCACGGGCTAGAGAAGAGATGGAGTGATGTGGTACAGGAGGACGTGGAGCTGAGTGGACTTGCCGATGCCTGGTACCAGCGGTGTCAAGATCGGCCTCCGTGGAGGAGACTCGTGAAGGACGCTACTGGGCAGTTGGAGGCAGTCGCCCTCCAACAACAACGGAGGGCGGAGGGGCGACGCTCACAACAACGAGCGGAGCGCCGAGTGGCTAAAGCACAGCAAGTTGGCACAGTAGGGGGCACAGGTGGTGCATTAGCCAGTCATCTCAATCATCTCAGTCAGTCGACCCGTGGCACCTGGATCTGCCTCCTTGACCTCCTGCCAGCGGGCGTTCGACAATTCACGTGGCCTCAAGGTGCACATGGCCTGGCACAAGCGTCGTGGTGACATCACCGCCACTTAGTGGCGAATGGCGGTTGTTGTTGTCTGTGTGTGTGTTTCTGTGTGTGTGTGTCTCTGTGTGTGTGTGTGTGTGTCTCTGTGTGTGTGTGTTTCTGTGTGTGTCTGTGTGTGTGTGTGTCTGTGTGTGTGTGTGTGTCTGTGTGTGTCTGTGTGTGTGTGTGTGTCTCTGTGTGTTTCTGTGTGTCTGTGTATGTGTCTCTGTGTGTGTGTCTGTGTGTGTGTGTCTGTGTGTGTGTGTCTGTGTGTGTCTGTGTGTGTGTCTGTGTGTGTGTCTGTGTGTTTGTCTGTGTCTGTGTGTGTCTGTGTCTGTGTGTGTGTGTGACTGTGTGTGTGTCTGTGTGTGTGTGTGTCTGTGTGTGTGTGTCTGTGTGTGTGTCTGTGTGTGTCTGTGTGTGTGTGTCTGTGTGTGTCTGTGTGTGTGTGTCTGTGTGTGTGTGTCTGTGTGTGTGTGTCTGTGTGTGTGTGTGTCTGTGTGTGTGTGTGTGTGTCTGTGTGTGTGTCTGTGTGTGTGTCTGTGTGTGTGTGTCTGTGTGTATCTCTGTGTGTGTGTCTGTGTGTGTGTGTCTGTGTGTGTGTGTCTGTGTGTGTGTATGTGTCTGTGTGTGTGTCTGTGTGTGTGTCTGTGTGTGTCTGTGTGTATCTGTGTGTGTGTCTGTGTGTGTGTGTCTGTGTGTGTGTGTCTGTGTGTGTGTGTGTCTGTGTGTATCTGTGTGTGTTTCTGTGTGTGTGTGTCTGTGTGTGTGTCTGTGTGTGTCTGTGTGTGTGTCTGTGTGTGTGTCTGTGTGTGTGTGTCTGTGTGTATCTGTGTGTGTGTCTGTGTGTGTGTGTCTGTGTGTGTGTGCCAGGCATGCTGGGTGAGCACCGCGCTCCCTTGGTGGACGAGGTGGGTGAGCGCCCCACGCTGGATGAGCTCCGGCACTTCGTGGTGGACGGCAATGGCCGCCCAGCGATCCGGGAGGCCTGGCTCAAGCACCCGGTCGACGTCTCACTCACTCACTCAGTCACTCACTCAGTCACTCAGTCACTCTCAGTCACTCACTCAGTCACTCACTCACTCACTCACTCACACACTCACACACTCAGTCACACACTCAGTCACTCACTCAGTCACTCAGTCACTCACTCAGTCACTCACTCAGTCACTCACACACTCAGTCACTCACTCAGTCACTCACTCAGTCACTCACTCAGTCACTCAGTCACTCAGTCACTCAGTCACTCAGTCACTCACTCAGTCACTCACTCCTCAGTCCTCATTCAGTCACTCACACACTCAGTCACTCACTCAGCCACTCACTCAGTCACTCAGTCACTCACTCAGTCACTCACTCAGTCACTCACACACTCACTCACTCAGTCACTCACTCAGTCACTCACTCAGTCACTCACTCAGTCACTCACACAATCAGTCACTCACTCACTCACTCAGTCACTCACTCACTCAGTCACTCACACAATCAGTCACTCACTCAGTCACTCACTCAGTCACTCAGTCACTCACACAGTCAGTCACTCACTCACTCAGTCACTCACTCACTCAGTCACTCACACAATCAGTCACACACTCACTCACTCAGTCACTCACTCACTCAGTCACTCACACAGTCACTCACTCAGTCACTCACTCAGTCACTCACTCAGTCACTCACTCAATCACTCACTCAGTCACTCACTCAGTCACTCAGTCCTCATACAGTCACTCACACAGTCACCCACTCAGTCACTCACTCAGTCACTCACTCAGTCACTCAGTCACTCACTCAGTCACTCACTCAGTCACTCATTCAGTCACTCACACACTCACTCATTCACTCAGTCACTCACTCAGTCACTCACTCAGTTACTCACACAATCAGTCACTCACTCACTCACTCAGTCACTCACACACTTAGTCACTCACTCAGTCATTCACTCAGTCACTCACTCAGTCACTCACTCAGTCACTCAGTCAATCACTCACTCACTCAGTCACTCACTCACTCACTAACTCGCTCACTCTCACAGACTCACTCAGTCACTCACTCAGTCACTCACTCAGTCACTCATGCACTCACTCACTCAGTCAGTCACTCTCTCTCACTCACTCTCTCTTTCTCACTCACTAACTCGCTCACTCTCTCATGCTCGCTCACTCACTCAGTGACTCACTCATTCAGTGACTCACTCACTCACTAACTCTCTCACTCACTAACTCTCTCACTCACTAACTCGCTCACTCACTCAGCCACTCTCTCTCTCGCTCACTCACTCAGTTAGTCACTAACTCTCTCACTAACTCGCCCTCTCACACACTCACCCACTCACTCACTAACTCTCTCTCTCTAACTCTCTCACTCACTCTCCCACTCTCTCTTTCTCACTCACTCGCTCGCTCACTCACTAACTCGCTCACTCGCTCGCTCGCTCACTTGCTCACTCAGTCAGTTACTCACTCAGTCACTCCTTCATTCACCCACCCTCTCACTCAGTCACTTACTCAGTAACTCACTCATTAACTCACTCATTAACTCGCTCACTCCCTCACCCACTCACTCACTGACTCACTGTCTCACTCACTCACTGACTCACTCACTGACTCACTCACTGGCTCACTCACTCACCCACTGACTCACTTACTCTCCCACTCACCCACTTACTCATTCAGTCACTCACTCACTTTCTCGCTCACTCGCTCACTCACTCAGTCAGTCACACACACACTCACTCCCTCACTCACAAACTCTCTCACTCACTCACTCTCTCTTCCTCACTCGCTCGCTCACTCACTCACTCGCTCACTCACTCACTCGCTCACTCACTCGCTCACTCACTCAGTCAGTAACACACACACTCACTCCCTCACTCACAAACTCGCTCACTCACTCAGTCTCTCTTTCTCACTCGCTCGCTCACTCACTCACTTACTCACTCACTAGCACTCTCACTCAGTCACTCGCTCGCTCACTCACTCACTCGCTCACTCACTCACTCACTCACTCATTAACTCGCTCGCTCACTCGCTCACTCACTCACCCACTCATTAACTCGCTCGCTCACTCGCTCACTCACTCAGTCAGTCACTAACTCTCTCACCAACTCGCCCTCTCACACACTCACCCACTCACTAACTCTCTCTCTCACTCACTCTCCCACTCTCTCTTTCTCACTCACTCGCTCGCTCACTCACTAACTCGCTCACTCGCTCACTCACTCACTCACTCCTAGCACTCTCACTCAGTCACTCGCTCGCTCACTCACTCACTAACTTACTCGCTCACTCAGTCAGTTACTCACTCAGTCACTCCCTCACTCATCCACACACTCACTCAGTCACTTACTCGCTCACTCACTCACGAACTCGCTCACTCGCTCACTCACTCAGTCAGTCAGTCACTCACTAACTCGCTCACTCGCTCACTCACTCACTCAGTCAGTCAGTCACTCACTAACTTGCTCACTCACTCTCATAGACTCACTAACTCACTCTTTCCCTCACTCACTCGCTCGCTCACTCACTGGCTCACTCACTCACTCACTCACTGGCTCATTCACTCACTGGCTCACTCACTCACCCACTCACTCACTCACTCTCTCACCCACTTACTCGCTCACTCACTCACTGGCTCATTCACTCACTGGCTCACTCACTCACCCACTCAATCACTCACTCTCTCACCCACTAACTCACTCGCTCACTCACTCGCTCGCTCGCTCACTCACTCTCTCACTCACTCACTGGCTCACTCACTCGCTCGCTCACTCACTCGCTCACTCATTCACTGGCTCACTCACTCACTCACCTACTCACTCACTCACTCACTCTCTCACCCACTCACTCACTCACTAACTCACCCTCTCCCTCACTCGCTCGCTCACTCACTGGCTAACTCACTCACTCACCCAATCACTCACTTACCCTCTCACCCACTCACTCACTCACTCTCTCACCCACTCGCTCACTCACTCACTGGCTCACTCACTCTTTCCCTCCCCTCCTCCCTCCCTCCTCTGTCATCCCTCCTGGTCAATGTTACTAGGGCGCAGATGTTGACTACCTCACCTGGTCTACAGGAGGACGTGGGTTCCATCCCGACCCTGACGATGTCTGCCGCTGTATTTGAAGTTGCGTTTTAACCTCGGCTGATGGTCACTCATCCAGCAGCGGATTGACCTCGTGGTGGCTTGGTGTTGGTGGTGGTGGCGGTGTCTTGGTGGTGGCGGTGGTGATGGCTTGGTGGTGGTGGCTTGGTGTTGGTGGTGGTGGTGGTGTCTTGGTGGTGGTGGCGGTGGTGGTGACGATGTTGGTGCGTGACTCCCAGGGACTGTCCCAGCTGTGTGTCACCATGGAGGAGTGCTGGGACCAGGATGCGGAGGCTCGCCTCTCGGCGCACTGTGTGGAGGAGCGTCTGGCGCAGCTGCGGACCGACCCGGGGCTGCCTGCTGGCAGCGGTGGTGGTGGTGGTGGCAGCGGTGGCACCACAGCCGCCCCTCCACCCACCACCACCGTCACCGCCACCGTCACCGCCCCTCCACCCACCACCACCACCACCGCCCCTCCACCCACCACCACCACCGTCACCGCCCCTCCACCCACCACCGTCACCGCCCCTCCACCCACCACCACCGCTATCGTCACCGCCCCTCCACCCACCACCACCACCACTATGGTCACCGCCCCTCCACCCACCACCACCACCACCGTCACCGCCCCTCCACCCACCGCCAACGTCACCGCCCCTCCACCCACCGCCACCACAGCCATCATCACCGCCCCTCCACCCACCGCTATCATCACCGCCCCTCCACCCACCACCACCACCGCTATTGTCACCGCCCCTCCAACCACCACCACCACCGCTATCATCACCGCCCCTCCACCCACCACCACAATCGTCACCGCCCCTCCACCCACCACCACCACCGCTATCATCACCACCCCTCCACCTACCACCACCACTGCTATGGTCACCGCCTCTCCACCCACCACCACCACTATCATCACCGCCTCTCCCCCCACCACCACCACTACCAGGCCCCTCCGCTCCGACCCCATCGTCCGTCTCTCCAACGCGACACCCCCGTCACTCGTCGTCACCCCCATCGAGGAGTCAAGCCTCTAGGCCGGGGTGGGCGCGGTGGGTAGGGGTGGGGGCTCCGGGGGGGTGGGGGCGCTGGGGGGGGGGCAGCACGCAAGGCCCCCCACGGCGTGAACGTGGCACGGCCTGACTGCAGAGGCTTTTTCACTGGGCCTGCTTAAACAGGCTTCACTAGGCCTGACTGGACAGGCTTTACTAGGCCTGACTGAACAGCCTCCACTAGGCCTCACTGGTCAATCCACAGCTGGATGAGTGACCATCAACATTTCCTATACTGTTGAAGTCCTATCGTGTTTGTGTCTTATGTTGTTTTTGTCTTAACGTTCTGACACCGTGCCCCCTACTGGACATCTGTGACACACCAAGAGCTTTACAGCTCTTCTGATTCCTCCGGTGTTAATAAAGACTCTGACATCACTCTCAAATGTTTGTCGTTTGTAAAGCTTCCGCCCCATTACGCTCCCAATGACTACGACGCATTAGCAAATCGTAGCCCGTTTAGGATCAGTAAGATCACACCCGCAACAGGAGTTGTGTATGTGAAGTACCGGTGAAGACACTTGACGCCGAGGTGGAGGCACACGGATATTTATTCAACACAACTCGTATGTGACATACAGCACTGGAGGGGGTATCGGCCCCCTCACCCGACTAGCTAAGGATTCACTTCCTGGCTAAGTCCTAGCCTACCTCACAGTCCTCCACTACTGGGCTAGGGGAGGCTACTTGGCCCGACACTGGTAAGTCGGGCCGGTACCCGGAGTCCCAGACCAGCTCTTAGAAGAGCACCGGCTCTGGCTTTCGGGACCACGCCGCTGGCTCGGTCCTGTTCGGCCCTGACAAGGACATCGAACGAGGGAGTCCAGGGCTCTATCTAGGACGTCTTCAGTCTTCTTAGTTAACTATAACATAACTGCTCCCGAGCCCCTATAACGTCCCCTTTTATACCCAACCCTCCTTGAGGGGTGGGGCCCCGGGGGATCATAACGCCAAACCAGCCCCCCCCAGGGTGTCTGGCTCGGACGTCGCAGAGGGCATCTCCCTGTGCACACACGTAGCCCCGCCCACTGTGTTTCTTTCCCATAGACTGCCATACATAACGGCCCTCTCTCTAACACCCCTACATCACTCCCCCCTGCATAGCTCGCAGCCGTCCCGGCTGCCAACATACACAATGACAATAAAAATGAATTTATACCGTAACCGCGCGTGTGCCTCACTAATTTCAACAATAACAAGAACGGCAACAAGAACACAAAAAAAATGCAACAGCAAGAAGAGAAAACAACCCGACGCACCCCCCCTTTGATAAATACGAATTCCGTAAAAAAACAAGCTATATACAATTTGCAGGGAACCCACCATACACACAACACACAATGAACACAACCTATATACATGAAAACTGGCTAACCCACTCGAACCTTACGAATCTTCAGCTCACTGTTTCAACGCGCCTCAGAGGGTCTCAACCTCCGAGCCGTCAGGTCAAGCCGTCAGCCATAGCATGACGGGACCACCCTCCCTGAGCCATGTGAGCGCACAGCCCACAAGGCTGGACATACCACGGAGTGTTTTAATCTCCGGGCTGTCAGGTCAAGCCGTCAGACACAGCCTGACGGGACCACACTCCCTGAGCCACGTGAGCACACAGCCCACTAGGCTAGACATACCACGGAGTGTTTTAATCTCCGGGCTGTCAGGTCAAGCCGTCAGACACAGCCTGACGGGACCACACTCTCTGAGCCATGTGAGCACACAGCCCACTAGGCTAGACATACCACGGAGTGTTTTAATCTCCGGGCTGTCAGGTCAAGCCGTCAGCCATAGCATGACGGGACCACCCTCCCTGAGCCATGTGAGCGCACAGCCCACAAGGCTGGACATACCACGGAGTGTTTTAATCTCCGGGCTGTCAGGTCAAGCCGTCAGACACAGCCTGACGGGACCACACTCCCTGAGCCACGTGAGCACACAGCCCACTAGGCTAGACATACCACGGAGTGTTTTAATCTCCGGGCTGTCAGGTCAAGCCGTCAGACACAGCATGACGGGACCACACTCCCTGAGCCATGTGAGCACACAGCCCACTAGGCTAGACATACCACGGAGTGTTTTAATCTCCGGGCTGTCAGGTCAAGCCGTCAGCCATTGCAATTTAACACCATCACAACACATACACCTCACATCCCGTATCCGTACCCCTCATCTCCGAGACTCGCATTGCAGCAATGCAGCTGTACCAACCGAGTGGAGAGAGCGACGCAATTAACGGAAACGCACCCCCGATCCATGTAGAACACAAGGAGCATTCCCGCACAAAAGACATCCTACCATCACAACACATACACCTCACTTCCCGCATCCGTACACCTCATCTCCGAGACTCGCATTGCAGCAATGCAGCTGTACCAACCGAGTGGAGAGAGCAACGCAATTAACGGAAACGCACCCCCGATCCATGTAGAACACGAGGAGCATTCCCGCACAAAAGACATCCTACCATCACAACACATACACCTCACTTCCCGCATCCGTACACCTCATCTCCGAGACTCGCATTGCAGCAATGCAGCTGTACCAACCGAGTGGAGAGAGCAACGCAATTAACGGAAACGCACCCCCGATCCATGTAGAACACGAGGAGCATTCCCGCACAAAAGACATCCTCTGTGCAACAACGGACAGGAACCAACCAGTGGGTTTGAAACAACCCGAACCTGTAATTTCAAAATCCCCTTCAACATTAACCAAATAACACTCTCACAAGCCAAAATGCAAAAAGAACAGAGGGAAAAACCGTCCGCGAGGAACACAAAAACCGGAGAGTCAAAGTGAAAAAGTCCCTCCCAGCAGTGTCTCCATAGTCGGAACCCTCTCTTCAATCACGGACCCCTCTCGCTCTCACCACCGATGCCCTCCCCCGCTCTTCTTACTTCAATGGGGGGGAGGGAGGCCCGTAATCACAGGGCTGCAGTGGTACGCCGCCAGGCCGGCACACAAGGCCCACAAGGCCGGCACACAAGGCGCAAAGCACACAAGGCACAAAAGGCGGGAACGCCGGCACGTTGAAGTGGCGTGAAACGCCGGCATGGTGCAAATGGCGGGAACGCCGACACCGCCGAAACGGCGCGAACGCCACAGCCAATTTCGCCATCACTCACCAACACCCGGCCACTCCCTTGCCACCAGCAGCTGGTCGAGTTGACGGGCGACGTCGTTCCAACTCGCCGTCGATGGCGAGCAGCCCGGGCCCGCAGCCTCCGATGGAGCGCAGCGGTTGTTGTTGATTCCCGCGGGCCGATGTCACCTCCACTCGGCTGTGCGTCGGTGCGAGCGGCCGATGGGATCGCCCGTCGCGGTGGTGATGACGTCGCAGCCTCAGCGACGGCGATGCCGGAGTGGATGTGTAGGCTGGCCACGCCCCGAACAGCTGCAGCGTCGATGGCGGGAGTTTCAAACTCGGGCCGCTCCGAAATGGCGGGAAGGCGCCCCGGTCGCCGGCCCGCCTCAGCCCGTGTTGAACCACCGGCCCCCAGCCGCGCGACGGTCTCCAGCGCGGCGGCAGCGGCACACAGCAGCCCCGCCAGCCTCCCGTGAGCCAGCCGCAACGCGTCCGGCCGTGGTCCTTCCTCACTCAGATGCCCCGGTAAGGAGACATCAGGCCCCGGCTGCACCATGGCTTGTGTAGCCGTCTCGGGCTAGACGATCTCGGCAGTATCTTCCTCTTTCGGTACTTTGGGCCGCGCTGTCTTCCGCGTGTCCATGTTCGAGTTTTACTTCTGACACCAGTTGAAGTACCGGTGAAGACACTTGACGCCGAGGTGGAGGCACACGGATATTTATTCAACACAACTCGTATGTGACATACAGCACTGGAGGGGGTATCGGCCCCCTCACCCGACTAGCTAAGGATTCACTTCCTGGCTAAGTCCTAGCCTACCTCACAGTCCTCCACTACTGGGCTAGGGGAGGCTACTTGGCCCGACACTGGTAAGTCGGGCCGGTACCCGGAGTCCCAGACCAGCTCTTAGAAGAGCACCGGCTCTGGCTTTCGGGACCACGCCGCTGGCTCGGTCCTGTTCGGCCCTGACAAGGACATCGAACGAGGGAGTCCAGGGCTCTATCTAGGACGTCTTCAGTCTTCTTAGTTAACTATAACATAACTGCTCCCGAGCCCCTATAACGTCCCCTTTTATACCCAACCCTCCTTGAGGGGTGGGGCCCCGGGGGATCATAACGCCAAACCAGCCCCCCCCAGGGTGTCTGGCTCGGACGTCGCAGAGGGCATCTCCCTGTGCACACACGTAGCCCCGCCCACTGTGTTTCTTTCCCATAGACTGCCATACATAACGGCCCTCTCTCTAACACCCCTACATATGGGTTAGTGTAAAGGGTAGTGCATAGTAGTGTAGTGCAGTGGTGTCACTAGGGGGGTGCGGACCGCACAGGGTGACACCATCAGAGGAGGTGACACCAAAATGACCGTCTGTACAATTTGTGTGCAGTGTTTCAGTATAAATTTATTATTTTAAGAAAAAATATATTCCTGTAGTTCTAACAACAAACAACTTTGTTGTTGTCATAACTAAGCGCAGTTTGCATGTGTAGTGGGTTGTATGGAAGTCGGAGACGAATCTTGGAGGCGACACTTTTATACAGGTAGGAACAACAGGTTCCACACTGCCCACCAGGGATTATCTGTCTGTCGTGCACACTACAAACGCCAACACGACTACGGTATCCAACACGGATCGCTCGAATGCGCTGTCCAACCAAGTTCCTACCTGCCCACTCCGAAGGAACGTGCTTCAACATAAACACCCGGCAGTACAGTCCGAGTCTCGCACAGGGCAACTGTTGCACACTCGAAATTAAGGATGTTGGGCAGGTGCTCCAAATCGAGAGCAATCTGTAAAATGCAACAGCACGTGTGTCACACACAGCAATTCTTCTGAGTCGCCATTAACCACGTGGATGGTGTACACCATCCATCTCGTAAACCCACTTCTCCTACTCATAAACAAGCGTTGTCTTTGACGATAACATTTGCACTTCACTATTCGAATATTACTTTAATCCTGAGCTGTATGTCTATCTATACCATCCACTTATATCGGTATTTTACACCCATTATCTGTACTGTATGTGTACAGTATATGTACTGTATTTGTCACCATTGTACAACTTACTACTTTACATGTGTTCTATTCTCAATAGCATTGCAAGTGGTCATACTCTGGGTGCATGGACATGGTTATAGAACAAACAGTATTAGGGTTAGAGAATTAAGAATTGCAAGTATTAACTACAGTACGTCATCCTTTACAATGCACAGTGCAAAAACTCCTCCAATTGAATATATCACAAACTAACAATTCAAAGTCAAGCTTGGAGTCTAAAACAAGTCTAGAACAGTTCTATAACGATCAAAAACAACCTTTGGGTCCTTTACCTGTAGAATGCAACAGTACGTGTGTCACACACAGCAATCTTCACCGAGTCGCCATTAGCCACGTGACTGGTGTACACGTGCGGTTGATCACTAACCCCGCCAGCCCCCCCCACAGGCCCAACTCAGTCATCACATGCTGGTGTACACACGTGCATTGATGTACTGCGCAGCACATGAGGACTTATAAAAAGAGTGGTCCATTCCTAATGTATACTCTTTGGCTTTTTCGGGAAAGTCACGTAGGTAAAACAAAAAATTTATATCGAAGTAATAATAGAAATAAAATCAATCACGACGTTTCGGAGGCAACACAAGCTTCCGTCTTCAGGTGTGATTTATTATTTTACTTCTATTATTACTTCAACAATTGTTTTGTTTTACCTACGTGACTTTACCGATAAAGCCTAAGCGTATCAATCCTTGCAGTCACGAAAGCTTCAAATCTAGAATTCATTCCTAATGTGCCACACAACGGCCCTTCTCTATCGCCACCGCCTGGGGAGGTGCTGCCTCCGGCTACGGGTGCCCGAGAGGAGGCTGCTCTGACCCGACCCAGCCAAGGTTGGGGGTTCCGACCACCGGCCCGCTCGGACCCGACCCTTACAAGGAACTCACGACCTCCTGTATACCAGGGTCTCACCGCTTGCCCACAGAGTCCCGGCCCTGGCAAGGGCAGCGTGGCTAGGGGTCCCAGGGTTTCTGGCTGGCCGGTCTTCTGGCTTCTTCCTGGACTGGCCCCGGACCCTTCCCGGGGTCCGGCTTGTATACCCAGCACCGGTGCGTCAGCCCCTGGCCCCGCCCACCTTCCAGAGAGTTCCAGAGGGGGCTCCGGGGGATCCCAGGACAGCCTGCAGCCCCCTCCTGCCTTGGGGCTGGGGAATGTGGCGACTGCCCCAGTTGGACCCTGACTGCCCCTGCAGCAGAGGTCGCAAACAGGTTTTGGTTCCTTACCCGTACCCGACCACACCAGGGTCGCAAACGGGTACCCGTACCCGTACCCGGCCGTACCCGTACCCTACCCGTATCCGGCCGGGTACGGGTAGGGTACGGGTATCGGGTACCTGATTGTGACCTCTGGGATGAAGCCATGTTGCAGGCACGGGAGGGTTGATTCTAGGAACTTGAATTGTGAGAAGAGACAAGACGTTGGGAAATGAGTGACAAACGGTTACTCACCAGTGACTCACGGTCTACCCGTACCCGTACCCGGCCGCACCAGGGTCGCAAACGGGTACCCGTACCCGTACCCGGCTGTACCCGTACCCGGCTGTACCCGTACCCTACGGGTACCTGATTGCAACCTCTGGGATGAAGCCATGTTACAGGCGCGGGTGGGTTGATTCTAGGAACTTGAATTGTGAGAAGAGACAAGACGTTGGGAAATGAGTGACAAACGGTGACTCACCAGTGACTCACGGCCTACCCGTACCCGGCCGCACCAGGGTCGCAAACGGGTACCCGTACCCGTACCCGGCCGGGTAGCCGGGTATCGGGTAGGGTACGGGTATCGGGTACCCGGTTGCGACCTCTGCCCTGCAGTTAAGTATACGCAGCCCATTGACATCGCTACACACGTGTTGAGGAGTGGAATGCTGACGTCAGGTCACGCTCGCCTCGGGGGAATGCCGTCAGGGTAAAGTGACGTCATGCCCCCCGGGGTATTTGAGGGGAGACCCGTGACGTGGACGGGCTCTTCGATGTGGGTCAGAGGAGTGAGCGTTAAGGGAGTAGGGGGCTCCGGGATAGAGAGTAGAGAGTCAGGCTAAAGGGGGCTGCTTTACCCGGCTGGCCGAGTTGGCTGAACCCTCGGCCAGTGCTGTGGGAAGAGCCTGATAGCCTGGTAGGGTGTAGGGAACTCCCAGTACCCTTCCCCTGGGGAGATTAGTTAATTACACTGTGTTAACCCCTTCCCCTGAGGAGATTAGTTACTAACTCTGTGTTAATCCCTTCCCCTGGGGAGATTAGTTAATTACACTGTGTTAACCCCTTCCCCTGGGGAGATTAGTTACTAACTCTGTGTTAACCCCTTCCCCTGGGGAGATTAGTTACTAACTCTGTGTTAACCCCTTCCCCTGGGGAGATTAGTTAATAACTCTGTGTTAACCCCTTCCCCTGGGGAGATTAGTTAATAACTCTGTGTTAACCCCTTCCCCTGGGGAGATTAGTTAATAACTCTGTGTTAACCCCTTCCCCTGGGGAGATTAGTTAATAACTCTGTGTTAACCCCTTCCCCTGGGGAGATTAGTTAATAATTCTGTGTTAACCCCTTCCCCTGGGGAGATTAGTTAATAACTCTGTGTTACCCCCTTCCCCCGAGTTAGGCGTAAGCCCTTAATAAACAGTCCCTACACGACCGGCTTCAGCGTCCTTTTCTACCACACAGCACATGTACAATACACCCACAAGGCTAAAACTCTATGCTAATTCACTTTTTAAATCCTTTATATTAAGTTTGCTTGCTTGCTTGCGTGCTTGCGTGCTTGCTTGCTTGCTTACGACCGTGCAAATCTTTCGGTCGTTTTTTAACCCACTTCCCGTGATCTAATCGAGCTGACATTTTGCACACAGACTCGTTGTGCGAGACAATTAATGTTCGTGAACATTAATTTTACACTGTTTAGGGAAAACAAATTAAATATTTAATTACCAATTGCTTAATACTGGCAGACAATCATCTGACCCATAGGTGGCAGCCATCTCAAGCCAGAGGACGAGAGGACTCTAGCAGCCACGCATATAAAGGATTTATAGTGAAAAACTTTGTTTTTACGGCTTATACTTTTTAACCCTAATGCGCTCCGTTCAGAGCTGTCATTATTACCCAATAACAGTGACGCTTCGAGTCACGTGGTTTCGTCTGCACGTGCTATACCAGCACGTGCTGTTGTGTTCGTCGCTGCTGGTGTTTTTATAGTTGCTGATTTTATACAATTTTCTGGTGTTTTAGCTACAATGTTGTGGCATTTCGTTTTTGTGAACCTATGTCAATAACTTTTTTGAGAATAAAGTAGTAATTGAAGGATATGTGTAGTGTATAGTGTCGTGTATACTACACACTACTTGATATGTACACTACACTATACACTATAGTGTATAGTGCAGTGTATAGTGTCGTGTATACTATACACTACTTGATATGTACACTACACTATACACTCTAGTGTATAGTGTAGTGTATAGTGTCGTGTACACTATACACTACTTGATATGTACACTACACATATACACTGTAGTGTATATGTGTAGTGTATAGTGTCGTGTATACTACACACTACTTGATATGTACACTACACTATACACTATAGTGTATAGTGTAGTGTATAGTGTCGTGTATACTATACACTACTTGATATGTACACTACACACTATACACTCTAGTGTACACACACTATACACTCTAGTGTATAGTGTAGTGTATAGTGTCGTGTATACTATACACTATACAGTGTATAGTATGCACTACACTATACACTGTAGTGTATAGTGTAATGTATAGTGTCGTGTATACTATACACTACACTATACACTGTAGTGTATACACTGTAGTGTATAGTGTCACTATACACTACACTGTAGTGTATAGTGTAGTGTATACTACACACGACACTATACACTACTTGATATGTACACTACACTATACACTCATAGAAATACACTATACACTCCCACAAAAACTCTAAATATACAGCAGCAGATATTGTCAAGGTCGGCATGGAACCCACGACCTCCCGTATACCAGGCGAGATAACACTGGTTAACACACTTTGTCTGGCATAAGGTATTGCAACGGTTGTAAGGTCATTTTGGGGTGCTGATTCCAAATCTGGCATCAGTTTTTGTCTATCACATGAGGTATTTGAGATATCAAATATTGCATTTCCAATAAAAAACTGCGGAAGAAAAATATTAAATAAACGTAGATGTCTACATAAAATGATATTATAAACACACTATCCTAAAAATACAGCACCATATTTTAACACTAAAGAAGTCACTAACTCGCAACAACTTGCAATCATAAGTGACAGAGTTAATTTCGGGTAAAATCAATGAAAATGGGGTATGCCGATAACATAAAAATGTGATAGAGCAAATCTGAGATCAGATTTGGAATCAGCACCCTGAAATTAGTCTACAACAGCTGCAAAAGTCCAGGCCAGAATTTTTTGTTGTTGACCAGTGTAATTAATCTCCAAGTCACCGTGATGATGATGATGATGAGAGAGAGAAATTAATGATTCCAAATGTACAGCAGGCATCCTCAGGGTCTGGAATGAGCACACGACCTCCCGTATACCAGGAGGCGAGATAGTTAATCTGCAAGTCACCGTAATGATGATGATGATGAGGCAGAATCTCAGGCGATGATGTCACAGCTCCTCTGGTGACCCCCTGATCGATCATCTCAGATGAAATGAGTGTCATGCAACGCCACTCCCCCTCCCCCCGCCTTGTTCGCAGCTGTTGAAGCTTCACGGGTCAGCACCACACCTGGCTGAAGCAATCAAGTTAATTGAGGTTAAGGGTCAGGAGTGGGAGCTAAAGCAATTGACCACTCAGTAAATGCAGGTGATGGGATGGGGGTTGGGCACATCTTGCACAACACGTGGCTGGGCCAACTCAATTAAGACCCAATACCAGCTTGCTTCAAATGCTGATGTCATATCCCTGCACCACCACAATCACCGCCATCATCACCATCAGCACGTGTGGAGAGGCAGACGAGGGGTGGCGGTGGTGCAGAGAGGAGCTTCCTGGAAAGACGGGAGGTGTGGAGGAGGAAGGTGAGAAGGAGGAAGAGGAGGAGGAAGAGGAGGAGAAGGAGGAGGAGAAGGAGGAGGAGAGAGGAGGAGGAGGAGAAGGAGGAGGAGAAGGAGGAGGAGGAGCAGCATGGGCGAACTGCATCTGCTGCGGCCTCACGCAGGGAACTTTGTCCGCTACCTCCTCCTGCTGCTGCTGCCGCTATGCGGGGTTCGTACTGCACCAGCCTCCTGCTCCTGCTGCTGCTGCTGCTACACCAGGAGACAGTCAACGTCTCTTAGTCGCTGTGGCGTTGAAAGGTGGAGAGATTTTTTGCTCTCCTTACAATGTGTCACCCTCCCTCCCCTCTCCCCTTTCTCTCTCCCCTCATCCCCTCCCTCCCCCTCACCCCGTTCCTCTCCTACTCCCTCTCCCCTCCTCCGTTCCCCCCTCCCTGTTCGCATCCCTCCCTCCCTCCCCTCCCCCACCCTAATCTCCCTCCCTCCCCTCCCCCACCCTAATCTCCCTCCTTCCCTTCCCTCCCTCCCCCCTCCCTTCCCTCCCCCTCCTCCCCTCCCCCCTCCCCTCCTCCCCTCCCTCCCTTCCCTCCCCCCTCCCCTCTCCCCCATCAGTGCCACGCCTCGGGCGACTTCTCCTTGCAGTTGACGTCTCTCCAGGCCCTGCCCAGCAGCAGCACCAGCAGCGGCAGCAGCAGCAGCGGCGGCGCTCTCCGTGGTGCCTCCTCCTCCTCCTCGTTCTTGGTGCTCCGCGTCTGCCTCGGGGAGCCGGCGCCGGGCCGCCCGTGCCCCTTGGGCTCGGCCACCACTCGCGGCGGCGTCCCCGCTGCCGCCGGGCTCCTCGTCACCAGCAGCAGCACCAGCAGCACCAGCAGCAGCAGCAGCACCAGCAGCACCAACAGTAGCGGTAGCAGCAGTACCAGCAGCAGCAGCACCCTCGTGGTGGTGCTGGTGGTGGTGCCCTTCGACTTCGCGTGGCCCGTGAGACGCTCGCCGCGGCGGCGGTGGGGGTGGTGGTGTTGGGGGTTGTGGTTGTGGGGGTGGTGGGGGTGGTGGGGGTTGTGGTTGTGGGGGTGGTGGGGGTGGTGGGGGTTGTGGGGTGGTGGGGGTGGTGGGGGTTGTGGTGGGGGTGGTGGGGGTTGTGGTGAGGGTTGTGGTTGTGGGGGTGGTGGGGGTTGTGGTTGTGGGGGTGGTGGGGGTTGTGCTGGGGGTTGTGGTTGTGGGGGTGGTGGTGGTGGTGGGGGTTGTGGTGGGGGTTGTGGTGGGGGTTGTGGTGGTGGGGGTGGTGGGGGTTGTGGTGGGGGTGGTGATGTTGGGGGTGGTGGGGGTTGTGGTTGTGGGGGTGGTGGGGGTTGTGGGGGTGGTGGGGGTTGTGGTGAGGGTTGTGGTTGTGGGGGTGGTGGGGGTGGTGGGGGTGGTGGGGGGGGTTGTGGTTGTGGGGGTGGTGGGGGTTGTGGTGGGGGTTGTGGTTGTGGGGGTGGTGGTGGTGGTGGGGGTGGTGGTGGTGGTGGGGGTTGTGGTGGGTGGTGGGGGTGGTGGTGGTGGTGGGGGTTGTGGTGGTGGGGGTGGTGGGGGTGGTGGGGGTGGTGGTTGTGGTGGGGGTAGTGGTGGTGGTGGGGGTTGTGGTGGGGGTTGTGGTGGTGGGGGTGGTGGGGGTGGTGGTTGTGGTGGGGGTTGTGGTTGTGGTGGGGGTTGTGGTTGTCATCTGCTGTTGTGAGCTATCACCTGTGGAGGGTAACCTCCTTTGTTTACCAATTCAGCTTTCTCCAAGTAAGAGAGGCAGAGGGGGGAGAGGAGGGAGAGAGGGGAGGGAGTGCTGTGACCTCGCCGTGACCTCGTCTTGACCTCGCCGTGACCTCGCCGTGACCTCGTCTGTGTTGTGGCTTCGAGTGGCTCATTGATGGTGACCTTTGCAGCTGTGGTGCTCGCTGGCTGTGGATGTGTGGTACCAGCACAACGGCACCACGCCAGGTACGTGCGGTGGGTGTGTGTGTACGTGTGTGTGTGTACGTGTGTATGTGTGTACGTGTGTGTGTGTGTACGTGTGTGTGTGTGTACGTGTGTGTGTGTGTACGTGTGTGTGTGTGTACGTGTGTGTGTGTACGTGTGTGTACGTGTGTACGTGTCTGTGCTTGAACGTGTGCGTGTACGTGTGTGTGTGAACGTGTGTGTGTGTGTACGTGTGTGTAGGTGTGTACGCGTGTGTGTGCGTGTGTGTGTACGTGTGTGTAGGTGTGTACGTGTGTGTGGGAGCGGTAGTGTAGCGGTTAGCGCGCTGCGCTATGAACCTGGCGACCCGGGTTCGATTCCCGCTCACGGCTAACACCAGTGACGATTATCTGAACCGATCCTGGGCCTCCCCTAGGTCGACTCAGCCTTAAATGAGTACCTGGTGCGGTGTGTAAACATCGCCACTAGGGAGACAAAGGCGGTCGGGCGTGGTGCTGGCCACCCACCCCCTCGTGTACCGTTCCGGCCTTCATAGGTGCTCGCTAACAGCACTTGCCCCTACAGTCTGTTCAGGCTATACGGGGGATCTTTGTCTTTGTCTTTGTGTACGTGTGTGTGTGTGTACGCGTGTGTGTGCGTGTGTGTGAACGTGTGTGTGTGTACGTGTGTGTAGGTGTGTACGTGTGTGTGTGTTTACGTGTGTGTGCGTGTGTGTACGCGTGTGTGTGTGTGTGTACGCGTGTGTGTGTACGTGCATATTGCTCGTGTATGGTGAGCGGTGGTGCAGTGGTCAGCGCACCGCGCTATTAAATTTAGTAGCCAATATTTAAATATATATTTTTCATAAATATTGCTTAAATATTTATGAAGATGTTTCTTGAAATCTCTATATAACACATATATATCGTTCATAATTTTTTTTAGCTGTGCATTTAAATAGTTAAATAATACAGACTTTTTTTTTTACTTTAAATATTCATGTAAACATTGAAAGAAATATTTCAATGACATTTGTCAACATTTTGTTCCGCTATTTATTTCAATCTTCGCGCGACATCTTCCTCCTCCACCCGCACACACGAGGCGGAGGAGGAGATCTCCGGCTGGTGACGCGAGCCGTCCACAGGATCAGCGAGCGCCCCGGCGGGCCGTGGCGCTCGCTGCGCCACGTGTCCCCAAGCGCGAGCGTGGGGTACCGTGTCCGCGTGCGTTGCCACCCCGACTACTACGGCGGGGACTGCAAGCGCTGGTGCCGTCGGCGCGACGACCACTTTGGCCACAGCGAGTGCGACGCTGGCGGACGCAAGGAGTGCATGCCGGGCTGGGTGGGAGAATATTGTGACAGAGGTGCGGTGGTGGCGGTGGCGGCGGTGGTGGCGGCGGTGGTGGCGGTGGTGGCGATGGCGGCGGTGGTGGTGGCGTTAGGCCATGATGAAGCACGCACACAATCCTTGGCAAAAATAAACTCCCGACAACTCCCTCGCTGCTGCTGATTTCGTCAAGGAGCATAAACCATCATCGCCACCACGCCAACTCCGCTCATTCTCGCAGCAGCAGCGGCAGCAGCGGCAGTGCGCGGAACTTTCCGACGCGCTTCTGCGGCCTTCTGGAACGTTCTCTCCTTCCGATATATTGGGAAGCCGCTGGGATTGACGACCTCATTTCTTTAGAACCTGATTCTCTCTCGGCTTGACGCGTAGGCAGGCTTTCGCGAACGATGATTGATCGTGACGAAGGTTTGTTGGGATTAGATCGCGTAAGTATAGACGTTGTGTCGTAACCCTCCACCGCCCGACACAGCCAATCGGTAAGGGGATCTGTGACGTAAACAAAATGAATAATTGTTACTATTAGAATGTAAAGTAGTTTATAGTGTGTTGTAGTGTATAGTGTAGTGTATAGTGTAGTGTAGTGTATAGTAGTGTAGTGTATAGTGTAGTGTGTGGTGTATAGTAGTGTATAGTAGTGTATATTGTAGTGTACAGTAGTGTATAGTGTAGTGTATAGTGCAGTGTATAGTGTAGTGTATAGTGTAGTGTATAGTGCAGTGTATAGTGTTGTGTATAGTGTAGTGTCCAGTAATGTATAGTGTAGTGTACAGTAGTGTATAGTGTAGTGTATAGTGTAGTGTATAGTGTAGTGTAGTAGTGTAGTGTATAGTGTAGTGTATAGTGTAGTGTATAGTAGTGTATAGTAGTGTACAGTGTAGTGTATAGTAGTGTGTAGTGTAGTAGTGTAGTGTATAGTGTAGCGTATAGTGTAGTGTATAGTAGTGAACAGTAGTGTATAGCCGTGACGCTTCGCCGGCGATTGCAATCGACCAGCATAATCGTCGCCGTGTGGCGATTTGCCAGAATGTCTCTGTCGCTTCCTGTCTCAGCAATCTGCAGGCCGGGCTGCGATTCGCTGCATGGCTACTGCAACGTCCCCGGGCAGTGCACGTGAGTAACACTTTGACGCAAACAACCACTCGGTCCATTACCAGCGAGGCCTTTGACGACCTGCCGCTGTCGTCGTCGTGTGTCGAGTAGTGTAGTGTATAGTGTAGTGTATAGTGTAGTGTATAGTGTAGTGTAGTAGTGTATAGAGTATAGTGTAGTGTAGTAGTGTAGTGTGTAGTGTATAGTGTAGTAATGTATAGTGTAGTGTAGTAGTAGTAGTGTATAGTGTAGTAGTGTATAGTGTAGTAGTGTATAGTGTAGTGTGTAGTGTAGTGTATAGTGTAGTGTATAGTGTAGTAGTGTGGTGTGTAGTGTAGTAGTGTGTAGTGTATAGTGTAGTAGTGTATAGTGTGTAGTGTAGTGTATAGTGTAGTAGTGTGTAGTGTAGTGTATAGTGTAGTAGTGTGTAGTGTAGTGTGTAGTGTAATGTGAGACCCACGGTTGTGCCGGCCACGCGACGGAGTTTGCACCGTGTCTGTACGAGGCGTCCGCTTGTGCACGTGTCTGCGTGTCTGCGTGTCTGCGTGTCTGCGTGTCTGCGTGTGTGCGTGTCTGCGTGTCTGCGTGTCTACGTGTGAGCGTGTCTGTGTGTCTGTGTGTCTGCGTGTCTGCGTGTCTACGTGTGCGCATGCCGCAGGTGCCGCTACGGGTGGCAGGGCTCGCTTTGCCAGCGCTGCATGCCCTACCCCGGCTGCGCCCACGGCACCTGCAGCAGTCAGCCCTGGCGCTGCAGCTGCCAGCCTGGCTGGGGAGGCCTCCTCTGTGACAAAGGTGCCACTACCCCCCCACTACACTCACCCCCCCTCCCTCCTACACTCACCCCCCCCTGCACCCCCCCCCCTCCATTCACCCCCCCTCCACTCACCCCCCCCTCCACTCACCCCCCCTCCACTCACCCCCCTCCACTCACCCCCCCCTCCACTCACCCCCCCTCCACTCACCCCCCCCCTCCACTCACCCCCCCCCTCCACTCACCCCCCCTCCACTCACCCCCCCCTCCACTCACCCCCCCTCCACTCACCCCCCTCCACTCACCCCCCCTCCTCCACTCACCCCCCCTCCTCACCCCCCCTCCTCACCCCCTGCTCCTCACCCCCCCCTCCACTCACCCCCCTCCACTCACCCCCCCTCCACTCACCCCCCTCCACTCACCCCCCCTCCACTCACCCCCCCCTCCACTCACCCCCCCCTCCACTCACCCCCCTCCTCCACTCACCCCCCTCCTCCACTCACCCCCCCTCCTCCACTCACCCCCCCTCCTCACCCCCTGCTCCTCACCCCCCCCTCCTCCCTCCCCCATCCTCCCTCCCCCCCTCCTCACTCCCCCAATCTGACCACAAGTATTGTGGTGAATGCAGTAACATGATTCCTTGTAAAAAGGTTTCAATTTGGTGTTTTAACATCTTCACACAGCTGTTTAGTTGCCAGGAAAAAAGGAGAGACGTCACCCCCCCCCCTGCACCCCCCCCCCTCCACTCACCCCCCCTCCACTCACCCCCCCCCCCTCGCTTCTCGCTAGATCTGAATTACTGCGGCAGCCACCAGCCGTGCCGGAATGGAGGCACCTGCATCAACGCGAAGCCGGATGAGTTTACCTGCATCTGCCGCCAGGGGTATTCCGGCACGAGCTGCGAGATAGGTGAGTGTGGTGAGTGTGGTGAGTGTGGTGTGTGTGGTGTGTGTGTGGTGAGTGTGGTGAGTGTGGTGTGTGTGGTTAGTGTGGTGTGTGTGGTGAGTGTGGTGAGTGTGGTGAGTGTGGTGAGTGTGGTGTGTGTGGTTAGTGTGGTTAGTGTGGTGAGTGTGGTGAGTGTGGTGTGTGTGGTGAGTGTGGTGAGTGTGGTGAGTGCTATAGACTCACCACACAGAGACCCATAGACTCAACAGAGACCCATAGACTCACCACACAGAGATCCATAGACTCACCACACAGAGATCCATAGACTCACCACACAGAGACCCATAGACTCAACAGAGACCCATAGACTCACCACACAGATATCCATAGACTCACCACACAGAGACCCACAGACTCACCACACAGAGACCCATGGACTCACCACACAGAGATCCATAGACTCACCACACAGAGACCTATAGACTCATCACACAGAGACCCATAGACTCACCACACAGAGACCTATAGACTCATCACACAGAGACCCATAGACTCACCTCACACAGAGACCCATAGACTCACCACACAGAGATCCATAGACTCACCACACACAGAGACCCATAGACTCATCACACAGAGACCCATAGACTCGCCACACAGAGACCTATAGACTCATCACACAGAGACCCATAGACTCACCACACAGAGACCCACAGACTCACCACACAGAGACCTATAGACTCATCACACAGAGACCCATAGACTCACCACACACAGACCCATAGACTCAACAGAGACCCATAGACTCATCACACAGAGACCCATAGACTCACCACACAGAGACACATCGACTTGTAACGCGAGCGTAAATGGGGTTGTTGCTGGGCTCTGGTCCAATCACACGGCCGGGGTATTGGGGGGCGGAGCCTGGTCTGCGGGGCGTGTGGGAGGGGCCACCGGTCACCTCGGCAGCTCCAATGGGAGGCGAGGTGAATGGGGGCGGAGCCAGCGGGGCAGTATGGGAAGGCCGGATCTGACGATCCGGAAGGGGATGAGTCAGGGTCACGTGGGGGGAATGGATATAAGTGGGAGCCCGGAAGAGATCGTGGCAGTCGGGGAAGTTAAGAGGCTGAGCCACGTTGGGTGGTGAGAGAGATCCGCGCCATCGGCCACGTGGCCGAAGATCCTCAGCACGCCGTCGGCCAGCGGTGTGCGGAGTGCGGGAGTAGAGGAGCTAACGGAGGAGCATGCGTGGCACGCGGGAGGGAGAGAGAGAGGGAGCGTGCGGGGCACGCGAGAGGGAGAAGGAGCGTGCTCGGGGCACGCGAGAGGAGACGATGCTGGTCCCAGGAGGAGACCAGCGGGGTGCGGAGAAGAACCTGAATAAAAGACAAGCGGAGACCAGCAGTACCTGCACCATCTTCAGAAGACAAAGAGGACCTTCCTCCGGCGGTGGCGGTCCCGACCATGGAGGGCGTGGGCGAAGTGGCGGCGAGCGACACGACGGGAGTACAAGATGTCGTCGGGGCGGCCGGGCCGTCTGCGTCGACGGGCGCCGAGGATGGCTGGCGACACATGGCAGTCCAGCTTGATTCGCTGCGGGCCGTTCTGCTGCATTTAGTCACCCTGGTCGCGCCAGTGACGATGCCGAGACAGCCACGCGGCGGGCCTTCAAGCGGGGAGCCTTCGGGTGGGGCCGAGCCGTCCGCCATTGGGGCCTCTGCGAGGCTTCCCGCCCTTTCCGACACGGGGCAGGACGCCGCCATCTTGGGTGTGGTCGCGGCCGAACGACGGGAAGCCGCCATCTTGTCGCCGCCACGGCGGGAAGCCGCCATCTTGTCGCCGCCGCAGCCATCGCCTTACGACGATTAAAGAATTCTCAGTTGGAGGAGATTGGAGCGCATTTGCGTGGCGTTTTGAGTCGGCCATCCGATCCGCCAAGTGGACGGATGTGGAGGCCTTGGAAGTTCTGCCGACGCTCCTGGATGACAAGTCTTTGAAATTCTTCCGCTCCATTGCAGCCGCGAAGAAGGCGACGCTGAAAGGGGCGTTTGACGAAATGGCGGAAGCGTACGAGCCTCCGGACGATGCACACCGCAAATTCGTCCAGAGGCAACGGGTACCCGAGGAATCGCCTGTGGCTTTCCGGGGTGCTGTGCTTGAGCTGGCCATGGCCGCGTATCCAGAGATGGAGCCCGACTTGTTGGAGCCCTTGATACTGGGTAAGATGTTGGAGCTGTCCAAGGACTTGGGCATTCCGCTGCCGGTGTGCGGCCATGAGCAGCTGACCTCCCGGATGGCAGCCAAGTGCCTCGATGCGCAGTTCAACTTGCGCCGTTGGGCGCAGATGACCGCCTGGACGGGGAGCCCGACCGTGGAGGGAGATGCCGTCGGGTGGACTCCGTCGAAGGCTGTTTTCGTGCCGGACGAGAGGGGGCCTGGCGATCTCACTGCGGCGGCGGGCCAGTGGGTTCCTCGAGGGTGAGCGGAGTCGCGCTCCGGCCCACCGCTGAGGGATCGGCCACGGCCAGCGGTGTGTGGAGTGCGGGAGTAGGGGAGCTAACGGAGGAGCGTGCGTGGCACGCGAGAGGGAGCGTGCGGGGCACGCGAGAGGGAGAGGGAGCGTGCAGGGCACGTGAGAGGAGACGACGTTGGTCCTAGGAGGAGACCAGCGGGGTGCGGAGAAGAACCTGAATAAAAGACAAGCGGAGACCAGCAGTGCCTGACGGAGTCTTTTATTACAGACTCATCACACAGAGACCCATAGACTCAACAGAGACCCATAGACTCATCACACTCAGACCCATAGACTCACCAGACAGAGATCCATAGACTCACCACACAGAGACCCATATACTCAACAGAGACCCACAGACTCATCACACACAGACCCATAGACTCACCAGACAGAGATCCATAGACTCACCACACAGAGAGCCATATACTCAACAGAGACCCATAGACTCGCCACACACAGACCCATAGACTCACCACACAGAGACCCATAGACTCACCACACAGAGACCCATATACTCAACAGAGACCCACAGACTCATCACACAGAGACCCATAGACTCACCAGACAGAGATCCATAGACTCACCACACAGAGAGCCATAGACTCACCACACAGAGACCCATAGACTCACCACACACAGACCCATAGACTCACCAGACAGATATCCATAGACTCACCACACAGAGACCCATATACTCAACAGAGACCCATAGACTCATCACACACAGACCCATAGACTCACCACACAGAGACCCATGGACTCACCACACAGAGACCCATAGACGTACGTACGGCCTTCCTGGTTTTTTGTGCACCATCAGGAGAGAAGGTGGATGACGACGAGGAGGAGTGCAGCGTTGATGGTGTTGATGGTGTTCGTGGTGTTGGTTCTTCGTGTGCGTCCGGCGTGGGCGTCACGAGCATCGACAGCGGAAGATCTGTCCCCCCGGCTTCCGCCGCCATTGATCGTGAGTGGGGGGGGGGGTGACAGCGGCCGGTCCGGTGAACACTGAGTAGTGTAGTAGTAGTAGAGACTGAGTAGCTAAGTAGAGGAGTATTTGGAGTCTGTGGTTTCACTCCCCTGCCCCCTCCCCTCCCTCCCCTCCCTGCCTCCCCCCCTCCCTCCACCCCCCTGCTCCCTTCCCCTCCCTCTCCCTCCCCCTCCCTCCCCATCCTCCCCTCCCCCCTCCCCCATCCCCCCTCCTCCCCCTCCCCTCCCTCCCCTCCCTGCCTCCCCCCCTCCTCCCTCCCCCTCCCTTCCCCTGCCCCCTCCCCTCCCTGCCTCCCCCCCTCCCTCCACCCCCCTCCTCCCTCCCTCCCTCCCTCCCTCTGTTCCCTCCCCTCCATCCCCTCCCTGCCTCCCCCTCTCCCCCTCCCTCCCCCTGCCCCCTCCCCCTCCCTCCCCCTGCCCCTCCCCCAGGCTCCCTGCTGCCTGTGCTGCTGCCCCTGTCGCTGGCCGTCTGCCTGCTGAGCGTCCTGCTGGCCGCAGGGCGCCGCTGCTGCCCACGGTGTCTCAGGCGCCGGCCACGGGAAGTCTCGTGGATAGCCAACAACTTGGGTGGAGGCGGCGGTGGTGGCGGTGGTGGCGGTGGTAGTAGTACGGAGGAGGAGGGCGGTCGCTCTCCCAAGCTTCCTCGCAAAGGCTCCGACGACGACGACGAGGTGGTGGTGCGCCTGGAGGCGCGGGAGACGCCAAAGTCGGGAGAAGGACGGCCGACACCGGGACGGGGAGGGGAGTTTTTCAAGCTGGGGAACTGGGAGGTTGAAGATGTGAATGCGAATAAAACTTTGCATGTGAAAATGCACGCGAACACGGTGAGATGAGAGGGGAAGAGGTCTGAGAGTGTGTGGAGGGGAGTGGAGTGAGATGAGAGGGGTAGGTGAAGTGCATTTGAAAAAAAAAATTGTTCAAGTGATTTCCTGTCACGCGACTGCCGCGTTCAAAGAGACGATTTGCGGATCACAAACGCGACAGGACGGACGATGAATGCCCGTCGGTGCAGTGGGGAAGCCAACCAGCATCAAGAGGCAGCCCAGTGTGTGGGCTGGCGTTCTCCATCCACGAATTACTTCAACGATAATTTTTTGTTTGATAATTGGTTGTTTACCCTTCTATCTGGCAACAAAACTGACACCTTTTTACGAGGAGTCATGTTTGCATAGACCGCAATACCAGCAGTCATAATACAAACATAAGAACATAACTCTGATAAAGTGCACTGTCCTTGAAGTTGGGTGTGGACCAATCAACTTCAAGGACAGTGCATACATTATCAGAGTTATGTCTTTTGTTTGTATTTATGACTGCAGGTATAGCAGTCTATGCAAACATGACTCCTTGTAAAAAGGTGTCAGTTTTGTTGCCAGATAGAAGGGTAAAAAAGCAATTATCATATTTTTACTGGCAAATGAGGTTCCCATAGTGTAGAATCTTTTGTTTATTAAAACATGACAGCCTTGATCCGTACGCGAACACAAACACAGATCAACGTGGTGGCTTCGCTCTCCAACACAACCCACGGTGTGCTGCGCAAGTAACGAATTGGCACGTTCTGTTCACGTGACAAACCTTACTACGTTGCCTGTCGGGTGATGGCGGGTTTGAAGATATTTCTATATCTACGCCATCTAACCAAAAAGAACACCGTGTTACAGAGGTCGCAAACGGGTTTTGATTCCTTACCCGTACCCGTACCCAGCCGCACCAGAGTCGCAAACGGGTACCCGTACCTGGCAGTTCCCGTACCCTACCCGTACCCGGCCGTGTACGGGTAGGGTACGGGTATCGGGTACCTGATTGCGACCTCTGGGATGAAGCCATGTTGCAGGCGCGGGTGGGTTGATTCTATGAACTTGAATTGTGAGAAGAGACAAGACGTTGGGAAATGAGTGACAAACAGTTACCAGTGACTCACGCCTACCCGTACCAGGCCGCACCAGAGTCGCAAACGGCTACCCGTACCCAGCCGGGTACGGGTAGCCGGGTATCAGGTAGGGTACGGGTATCGGGTACCCGGTTGCGACCTCTGCTGTGTTATAGATATTGGTTAAACTGGTATGGAAAACCTACCCTCCCACTCCCAGCCTGTCCACTTCCCCTCCCCACCCCGGTATCTTCTGCCGTGATTGTGTCTTGTAGCATCCACTCCCCCTACCCCCCACCCCCTCCCTGTCTCTCCTCCCTGGCTCCCCCACCCCCCATCTCTTACCTATATAGCCTCTTGTTGCAGCAGCCCTTTTGCCCACGTCAGCATATTGTTTGTTGCTGTGGTTGTCCCACCTGGTGACGGACGCTTGTGTTGCGCCCGAAACGTCGTGATTTTATTTATTTTATTTTATACCTACGTGACTTTACCGAAAGAACCAAAGAGTATGGTGTGGAAAAAGTCAGTGGTAAGGGAAGTCCACTCAGCTCCATATCCTCCTGTACCACATACATCTCTTTTCCAACCCGTGTCGTGTCCGTTTAGCCCCCTTTATCTGGCCAAACAGCTTTCTCGGCAAGCGGTGGTTGGGAATGTGGGCTATATGACCCAGCTAATGCAGCCTTGCTTGCCAGAGGAGCTCACTGATGGAGATTTCCAGATCTTTCAAGGATTTGTGAGCTCCTTAAATAATCCAGCCTGGTTAAAACCCAGGATGGATCATAGGCAGGCCAGCCTGAATGTTTCTAACCGGTGCAGATATTCCATTCGAGGGTTTCCACATTTCACAAGCACAGGGTTGGCCTACTCTTCGCACTGGGCAGGTGTTACGGTGCGGTGCGCGAAATAAGTTAGTATCATCCATGGAGCCCAAGTCACACACACACACATAAGCGCACACAAAAACAAATATTTTTTTGGGGGTCTTTCGGTAAAGCCACTGAATTCCTGCAGCCACTGAAGCTTTAAGTCAAGAAAGATGCTTTTGACAATAAGTTTTCCCCTTTTTTCTGGCAACAAAACTGCTGTGTTAAGATGTTCTTGGTTTTTTCGGTAAAGACTTTACCGAAAGAACCAAGAGTATGAATCCCTGCAGTCACGAAAGCTTTAAGACAAGAAAGATGCAGCGGTCTTCAGGTGGAGAACAGGTCTGTCGGAAAGACAGCGTCTGACGAAGAACAGGTCTGTCGAGGAGACATAGTCTGTCTCTCGACAGACCTGTTGTGGTCGAAACGTCGTGAGAATTATTTTATTATGTTTTATTTTTATTATTTATTATTTCCATTCTATGTGACTTTACCGAAAGAACCAAGAATATGAATCCCTGCAGTCACCAAAGAAGCTTTAAATCGAAGAAAAAATGTGGTCTGCTTTTCATATAAACCCTCTTGGGTTTCCAACCTCACCTGCACCGCTTATTTTTTTTGTACCTTGTGTGTGTGTTTTTTTAAATTTGTACCGTTTGTCTTGTATGTGTGTGTGCATGCGTGCGCGAATAAAAATATTCTTACAAATCAAGCCCAACGTTCCGTTAGAGGTGGGGGGAGGGGGGAGGGGCCTGGGCGTGGCTTACGAGTGTGGGCGTGACGTCACTTCCGGCTGCCTCCTCCTCCTCCTAAAGTCGTCCACTCTCCATCCTCATCCATCCATCATCATCGACTCGTCCTACCGGCACCACGTCTCGAGTCCACCGCACCAGGTACTCATTTGAGGCGGAGTCGACTTAGGGGAGGCCCAGAACCGATTCAAATATTTTTTTCTTGGGGTTTCGCCGCTGCACCACCGCTCCCTACATCCCCGCAGTAACCTACAGGGCCTATCTACAGGTAGTCCCCGACTTACGATCATCACTGTGTCTCTGTGTTTGTGTCTGACCAACATCCACACAGACACATCTCACTGTGTCTCTGTGTTTGTGTCTGACCAACATCCACTACAGAGACATATCACTGTGTCTCTGTGTTTGTGTCTGACCAACATCCACTACAGAGACATCTCACTGTGTCTCTCTGTGTCTGACCAACATCCACTACAGAGACATCTCACTATGTCTCTCTGTTTGTGTCTGACCAACATCCACACAGACACATCTCACTGTGTCTCTGTGTTTGTGTCTGACCAACATCCACTACAGAGACATCTCACTGTGTCTCTCTGTGTCTGACCAACAACCACTACAGAGACATCTCACTGTGTCTCTCTGTGTCTGACCAACATCCACTACAGAGACATCTCACTATGTCTCTCTGTTTGTGTCTGACCAACATCCACACAGACACATCTCACTGTGTCTCTGTGTTTGTGTCTGACCAACATCCACTACAGAGACATCTCACTGTGTCTCTCTGTGTCTGACCAACAACCACTACAGACACATCTCACTGTGTCTCTATGTTTGTATCTGACCAACAATCACACAGAGACAAAGAACCGAGGTATAATACACATCCTCCAAAGTGACCAACGTGTAGAGACACCCATGGTTGTTAAATGCAGTCTCCAACTCTTATCCACTCTATATCTGGTCTTGTTTTTGATCTGCAATGAAGAAGGGCCATATGCCAAACATCGCCTATTATATACTTTTCCTTTTAAGGCTACAGTGTTATTGACAAATGTGTTCAGTGTTTTTGTTCACGTGCACACGAAGGCATTATTAGGATTCTCAGGAATCTCTGCTGTTGCTCAAAGCTCACAGAGACAGACACGTAAGGCATCTTGAGCATTCTTAGGGCTCAGTGTTCACGCACCAGGCGCGGAATTCTGAGGTCTAGCTATCGGACACAATTTATAATGTGGAGATTTGCTGTTTCAGGTTGTTCGGGCCTCCACTGCGAGAGATTAACAACTCCGCTGAAAGACAGAAAGTGTTGAAATAGACTTCAAGTATACAACAACGGGGTATCAGCATCCGATGGATTGTGAACAATATTCTATTTAAATTTAGTTTGCGCCGTTTGATCGCTCAGGCATTTTTACCTTTGAAAATAATTATTATTGTCTCCGGCAAATATAGATTTGTAGTCTTTTGTTGCAATGTAATTAACCATGAATCGTGATTTACTTGTATTTTTACTGAATATACAGGGCGTTATTTTGAGTGGCCAATAACATTTTCGCTGTGATACAAAAATATTTGTTTCAAGTGCGCCTCCAGCGAGCCAATGGCAATGCAAACGAGCGAAACGTATTACGATTTTAAAACATCGGGGAACCTTTAAACTACCGTGTGGCCGATTTGATGGGAAAAAATTCGTGCAACCAAACAGTGACTTGCAATTGGCTGTGTGAACCTTTCAAATAACCCGGTGTGATTTCTTCCAAGTGCAGCTGCAGATTATTTATTCGGTGAACTGCTATATTGCCGTACATAGCAGCCGGCTGTTTGCGTACGTGCGTTCCTGTGAAAGTCTTATTGCGTTTAAAATGCCCTCTTAATTTTTGCTATTGTCTTCCCAGATGCCCGATTCAGCGTAAGGAGCTCATCGGATACAAACACTCCCGCCGCCCCACAGGACTTACGGGAGGCGCCACGTCCACGTGAACCGACGCGCACCATTCACCCGAGCGTGCGACGATAACGACGATCTGGACGTGAGCGTTATTGGGACCGTGTTGGCTGGCGCTGCTCGCGAGGAGACTTTTGTGCGCAAAACCACGGTGGCGCCCCACTCCCTTGTTTGTGCGTTAGCTTTTGCAGCCTTCCCGCAGCGACGATGGCCGGTGGTGTGACGGCATTCCCGGCGGTGTTTGTACTGCTGGCGCTCGTCCTCGTGTCGAGCGTGCCGTCCACCACGCTGGACTTTGGGCAAGTTCCTACGGCCACCTACGTGACCGACACCAGTTACGACGCCGGCGCCATCGGAACGCTCTTCTTGATGATGCACAAGTTTCTGGACCTCGTTCAGCCGAATTCATTTCCTCACGGTGAGTGCTTTGTGAGATCGTGTGACTATATTGGAGTGTTGGTATATATACATGCGGTTTATATTTCAGTTTTATTGATTTGGTGTAGCCCTGTGAGCCATTCGGCTCTTGAATCAGGTGCAACCGCAACAAACAGAAAACAAAAACACGAACAAGGAAACATCTTAAAGTGACTACGCGCAAACAGAAAAATCCAGGGGAAAAACTGCAAAGTCTTCCAGAAAAAAAGCACCGTACACCAACGCTGTGCAACAATCCCAGTGGGATGCAAGTCAAACAACAACAACCACAAGACAACTTAGATTAAGGCCATCATTCTAACTCCGTACTACAACAAACAAACATGGCCAAACCAAACAGCTTTTCGAAATCACCAAAATAAAGCCATGAAAGTCAAACAACAACAACAACCACAAGACAACTTAGATTAAGGCCATCAGTCTAACTCTGTACTACAACAACACAAACATGGCTAAACCAATACACTTTTCGAAATCACCAAAATAAAGCCATGAAAGTCAAACAACAACAACAACAACAACCACAAGACAACTAGATTAAGGCCATCATTCTAACTCCATACTACAACAACACAAACATGGCCAAACCAAACAGCTTTTCGAAATCACCAAAATAAAGCCATAAGTAATCTAACAGTGATCATAGGAACTGTGACCGAAATTTCACAATAAACGACATAAACAACATGTACCACCAAACCTTGTAGCTATAGCTGGCTTGCATGAGTTTAGCCAAGATCCTATAAGGTCATCCTTTCCGTAGATTCAAAAGGGTAAATGTGCAGCCGCACAATGACCTGAGTTAGATTCCCCACCACGGCCAACATCGGTGGCCAATTATATCTGACCTGATTCTGTCCTTTTTACCATGTCACTAACCTGCGCAGACCGGCGTAGTGAAGTATGGTCAAACGCCTCCCACGGCTGTCACCGCACGTTGAGGCCATCGTCCCGCAGCAAATTGCTAAGGGTCTGTAAATGACCGCGTTGTTTGAAAATCACAATTCTCTATAAGCTAAATTTCGATGTAAAGCTTTCGTGACTGCAGGGATTCATCTTCTTGGTTCTTTCGGTAAAGTCACGTAGAAGGGAAGTAATAAAATGATAAAAATAAAACATAATACAATAATTCTCACGACGTTTCGGCCACAACGCAAGCAGCCGTCCTCAGGTGAAGAACAGGTCTGTCGACAAGATATAGTTTTTCACCTGAGGACGGCTGCTTGCGTTGTGGCCGAAACGTCGTGAGAATTATTTTATTATGTTTTATTTTTATCATTTTATTATTTCCCTTCTACGTGACTTTACCGAAAGAACCAAGAAGATGAATCCCTGCAGTCACGAAAGCTTTAAATCGAAATTTAAATGCGTTTAGATGATTTAGCTGCTATAAATGTACACGTGATAAGCCACTTGGTTGAGCTATTAATTGTGCCCAGGTCACTTCTGAAAAATAAACCAAAAGCTCAGTGGGCTTTACCTGGTAAGAAAAAGAAAGTGTTATTTGTATATATTTATATATTTGTATATATTTCAAGTGATTTGTTCACCTCTCGTATATTTGCACTCCTGCCGTGTTTGTTGTTGTCACGTTCTGGCCCCGTGCCCCTACCGGGCACCTGTGAAACAGAGCTTCATAGCTCGTCGGATTCCTCCACGAGAAACACATTCTGATTCTGAATTGTCTCACGTACCCCCGGGAGATGTCTCGTGTAACCACATGTGGTGACCTTGCCACACGCACAAAACCGCCGCTCCATAGCAAGTTTCGGCACAATTTATGTTCACAAATTTGTGCTCAGGTTTCCACGCTCAGAAATATTTCACACCGGCACTTTACGTGCGGAGTTTGGTCGCGTAGGATACGTGCGCGTGCATATCAAGGCAAAGATTACGCGATGCACACCTTTGAAAACGTTTACCGGGAACAATTCATTACTTTGTTTTTGTTCAAAGAGATTGTGAGGTTTACATTTCTTCGCGGCACTTCTCTCTCGCAGAGCTACTCGCCAAAGCTATGAAGCAAGGTTTTGGAGTCGTACACAAGGACTATCGCCAGGTTAGTTTGCACGCTTTGCAATTTTCACTTGCGCTCTTGCCTGCTCTGCAAAGACGAGCCTCTTGTTTGTGTCGTCGTGCATCACTTTCACAACCTCAGTGCTTGCTTGGGATACAACGCCTTGCTTGGGATACGACGTCTTGCTTGGGATACGACGCGCTTGCTAGAACTTGTATGGGTCGTGATGAGTCACCGCGTAGACCCCATTCACGACTCTTCCTCACCACCATCCCCGTAGGCTCCTCTCAGCAAGATAAAGTGATGTTAAATTTTATTTTTATTTCAATTTATTTGTATTTATTTATGCATTTATTTCAATTTATGTATGCATTTTAGTAATAAGTAGTGTCTAAATAATTTTATACAGCCCTATTAATGTATAATATGCCATATAAAATATCATTTCTTATTCTCTGGAACGGATTATTTCCTTCCCCGTTATTTCTTATGGGAAAAACTCGTTTGTTATACGGCATTTCCGGTATAAGTCCTACCTTCTGGAACGAATTAACGACATGTACCGAGGTTCCACTGTACAGAGGATCCCCGCTTGTCTGTGGTTCCTGGCACCTCTGAGTTGTTCTATCTCTGTGGTGAACGCCGTGCAAGCGCGTTGCACCTCGAAACGATTATACCATCATTAAGTGCCGTAACCTGCAAGCCTGGCGGTTCAACTCGGCGTGGGTGACTCGGTGATGTGGCTCACGTTGCCCTCAGATCATCCGCTATGAGCTCGGCTTTATCGTGTGCGTGGCTTTGGGCGTCGCCTTCCTGCTGCTGCTCCCGCTGGCGGGCTGCTGCATGTGCCGCCGCCGCCGCTGCTGCGGGAACCGCCGCGGAGAGATGCTTCGGAGGCCACGGAAGAACGACGACTGCAAACGCAGCTGCCACGGCGCCTCGCTCCTCCTCGTCACGCTCGCCATCGAGTGAGTCGTCTCGTTAAATTTCGATGTAAAGCTTCTTTCGTGACTGCAGGGATTCATCTTCTTGGTTCTTTCGGTAAAGTCACCACGTAGAAGGGAAATAATACTCGGTCAGCTGAGCCTTCTTATCCCGGAGTTTGTTGAAGGATCTCAAAGTTATGTGGAATCCCTCCCCGTAGAGGCGGTTAAATTTCGATTTGAAGCTTTCGTGACTGCAGGGATTCATCTTCTTGGTTCTTTCGGTAAAGTCACCACGTAGAAGGGAAATAATACTCGGTCAGCTGAGCCTTCTTATCCCGGAGTTTGTTGAAGGATCTCAAAGTGACGTGGAATACCTCCCCGTAGAGTTAAGCCAGCAGTGTTTGTGTGTTCTCTGCGGTAAGTAAAACGTGTTTCTGCTTCCCCTTTGCGTCTCCGTGCAGGGCGGGCATTGTGTGTGCCTACGTGGCCAACAACAATGTGACCAACAACATCCGGCAGTCGGAGAGCCTGCTGTCGAGCAACTTGAAGGACGTCCGGACCCTGCTCAACAATACGCCCCGTGTAAGCGGCAGCTGCCCCAGCCACACGTAGGCGCGATTTCCTCCGTTAAATGTCACCGAAAAGCACGCACCTTACGCACCTGTGGGTGTAGATTAAATGTGAGCAAGTGATTCGCAGTGGCGCACAAAACATAAACAACAAGAACAACTCGACGCAATTATCAATGCCACTGCATTAATATGAAAAGTATAATATAATAATGATAATTGTTTTTTTACCATTCTATCTGGCAACAAAACTGACACCTTTTTTACAAGGAGTCATGTTTACATAGACCACATTACCTGCAGTCATAATCTTATTGGGATGCAAGTCAAACAACAACAACCACAAGACAACTTAGATTAAGGCCATCAGTCTAACTCTGTACTACAACAAACAAACATGGCTAAACCAATACACTTTTCGAAATCACCAAAATAAAGCCATGAAAGTGGTGTGCACGCTGCAGTGGTTCTCGTTAGGGGGCTCTGTGCAAATTGCAGGTGGGCATTGCAGATAATTTGTAGAATTCCACTTGTTGTGAAATGTAAATGAAAGGAGGATTCCAACTCACAAATAGTCTGCGGCGTAACTCGTTTTGTGGCTGTGGCTTGGCATATCAGAGCGTGGTTTTGAACAGGGTACAAGGCAGAGGTCGCAAACGGGTTTTGATTCCTTACCCGTACCCGTACCCGGCCGCACCAGGGTCGCAAATGGGTACCCGTACCTGGCCGGGTACGGGTAGCCGGGTATCGGGTAGGGTACGGGTATCGGGTACCCGGTTGCGACCTCTGGTACAAGGCGGTCATGTGACTGACTTGAGTGTGTTTCTTTCTTTGCCTTTAGCAAATCGACTACATCGTTGAAAAATACAACATCACGAAGGACAGGGCGGTTTCCGATCTCGACCGTGAGTGTAAATATATAGACTTGTTGCTTGTTCATTTTGGGGTTATAGGTATCTGAAAATGTTTTACTTCTTTAATCATAGTAAGTAATTGTATCCGTATCTCTTGGCATTATCTGCAGTGTCGGGTAATAATGTCCTTTCTATTAAGGCAGCATTTCATAGTCATCACAACTTTTAGTGAGCAGCATGCCACGAGTGAATAGAAACAGGTGGGGTGGAGGAAGAGCAGCAGCCCGCACTCATTGTGGGCACGAGCTATCGCGCCGTTCGCCTTCTTGTTTTCCAATCAATGCCTCTCTACTCCAGCACAGAGGCCACGGGTATTTGTAGACACCATACCAGATGCACAATTCGTTTATTTTCCGAGAAACAAAATAAATTGTTCACCGTACACTCTCTTGCCAAGGCCTACAAGTTACATGTACGTGAGGTGATTTTTACACGTTTGTCCGCGTGACTGTTCCCGATATGTGCGCTATAAGAGCCTCGTACCGAAACCTCGCCTTTCATGTTAGTCTGATTTAAATGTAATTAATGGTTAAATATGAAAAAAAGTCGCAATGAGCAGAAACTAAATGTGCAACTCCATTCAGTATGAACATGATGCTCTCATTTTAATTTTAAAGATAATGTGACGAATTGGAGAAGCCGGGTCAGGTGACGTGGTTAATCTAACTTCCTGGATCTTATCCTGAAGACGTTTGGCACATTTTCACGTAAAACATCGGGTATCTAATTGTTATATTTAGTTGCGATAATTAATTGTCGGGAGCGCTTGTACATGCGACATTTTAATATGTTTGGCTATGTCAGGTGGTACGACAGAAATTTGGGCAGATTATTACGTGGTCTAACCCAAAAGTCAATTATGAATACAAAATAAACACTTTAACTTGGTTGCGTTGTAGCACTTGCTCCAGTGCATGTGGAACAGAGGTCGCAAACGGGTTTTGATTCCTTACCCGTACCCGGCCGCACCAGGGTCGCAAACGGGTACCCGTACCCGGCCGTACCCCTACGGGTATCGGGTACCTGATTGCGACCTCTGGGATGAAGCCATGTTGCAGGCGCGGGTGGGTTGATTCTAGGAACTTGAATTGTGAGAAGAGACAAGACGTTGGGAAATGAGTGACAAACGGTGACTCACCAGTGACTCACGGTCTACCCGTACCCGGCCGCACCAGGGTCGCAAACGGGTACTCGTACCCATACCCGGCCGGGTACGGGTAGCCGGGTATCGGGTAGGGTACGGGTATCGGGTACCCGGTTGCGACCTCTGATGTGGAATTGATAACCCCGTAACTTGTTGGCCTCACAAGGGCCTGATTCAATTAGGAGCTGCTTAGAGCACGATAGGGATAATGGTGGTGAGGCATTACAGGTGACACAACTCTGAAGGGTGTTGTAGCTGCTAGCAGCTCATGTAAATATGAAATAAAATAAGAGATGTTTGCGTGGCCAGGTGGCAGCCCTTGAGTGTGGCTGCTTTGTGCCCCTGGCGGTTCGTTTCTAATCTGTGCTCATCTGCTGGGCCCTGTGTGATGGAGTGCAAACATACAGAGGTGAACAGGAAAAGCGTCAATTTTAAGAACATTGGGTTGGTGTTTTGAAAGGTCTGTGGCAAGGGCTGCACGTATGGGTTTTTTAATTAACCCAATCCCCCCCCAAAAAAAATCCATCCTAAATGTGAACTTACATCTGATAACTAAAATATGTTGGTCTTTAAAATGCTTTATCCAGTGTTAATACTATTGTAGAGAAGTTCCCGCGAACGTACTTGGAGACGGAGGTAAGCTAAGGGCTTTCGCCAGGGTTTATTAAAGCTGTTGCAATATTACACACCAGGGTACACAACTCCCAGCGGCTAGGGGGCTCCTACTCTGAGTCCGGGTCCCTGCCGGCTAGCTCCGGTCTCTCTCGTGTCAGATCGTGGACTCTGCAGACTCCACCGACACACACAGACACACACACACATACACACACCCAGACACACACACAGACACACACAGCAACACAGACACACACACATACACACACCCAGACACACCCAGACACACACACACACAGACACACACACAGACACACACAGCAACCCAGACACACACCCAGACACACACACAGACACACACAGCAACACAGACACACACCCAGACACACACACAGACACACACACACACACAGACACACACACAGACATACACAGCAACACAGACACACACACAGACACACACAGCAACACAGACACACACCCAGACACACAGCAACACAGACACACACCCAGACACACACACAGACACACACAGCAACACAGACACACACAGACACACACACAAACACACACCCAGACACACACAGACACACACAGCAACACAGACACACACAGACACGCACCTCTCCGGCTACCACCGGCTTCTCCCCAGACTCCCTATTCGATCCCTCTCTCTACCCCTGGTTCCCTCTTCACCCTGCTCACTCTACCCGTTCCCACGGTGACCCCGCTCACGTCACGGGGTCTCCCTTAAGTACCCTGGGAGACGTGACGTCATCGCACTGAACGGCACGCCTGACGTCACGTCCCCATTTTACTCCTCTACACTATGAACGTTGCAGTTCTGCATCACAGTGTGACTAATCGCTTCTTTGCCTCCGCTCGCCACGCAAGTTAAGTCAGCGTTCAGGGGCACGGCGTTCGCAGTTGCCTTACATCTCGATTCGATCCGTGCCGGTTCGGACAATTTTACAGACGTGGGACCGTTGCTGGGCCAGAGGATCCAGAGGCGGCTGGGCACGAAGGTTTATCCCGCGCTACGGGCTGCCCTGCAGATGGCCGACGGTCAGTGTCCACACGGCACCTTTGCCAACCGGCGACGAGCGCGGTTGGCCGCGTGCAGCGCGGACCGAGTTCGACGCAGTGCATACGTAGAGCGCGCACGCCACGGCTACGCGGGAGCAAAGGCAACGGAGTGGAACCGTTTTATAAAATTGAAACGTTCACATTTTAGGTTGCAATCAGGTCCAGTGGCGGTGGGGGGGGGGGGGGGTAGATCTGTTGCGTTGGGGGGTGAGGTGCAAAATACGAGTGGTGGACAACAAAGGAGAGGGAATGCTGGTGGGGGTGGGGCATCAGGGACACTTTTGGTGGTGCAGGACCAGCCCTACAAGCCCAGCTGCACGTTCCCATGAAATGCGATGGAAACTGTTCAGGGAGAAATAGCTTGGGCAGAGTTTGGGGGGGTGGGGGCATGGGGGGGCTTAGCCCCCCCCCCCCCCGAACTGGGCACCTTTATTAATTTATTTTCAGTCGTTTACAAGTGAGGTTCAAAATAAATAAATTATATGCACCCGCGATAGAATTCAAACTCCGCCTATGAGAAATTGTTATTCCACTGTCAAATTATTGTACATAATAGATGCGTGTCCTTCTCGACAAATTGTTTGCACTTGATGATGTTTGCGTTTTAGAAATTTGAATGTGCCAGTCATTGTTTTTCATTCCTTTCCTTCTCTGTGTTGCTTGAGCTACAGTGAGGGAAAAAAGTATTTGATCCCCTGCTGATTCTGTACGTTTGCCCACTGACAAAGAAATGATCAGTCTATAATTTTAATGGTAGGTTTATTTGAACAGTGAGAGACAGAATAACAACAAAATCCAGAAAAACGCGTCAAAAATGTTATAAATTGATTTGCATTTTAATGAGGGAAATAAGTATTTGACCCCACTGCAAAACATGACTTAGTACTTAGTGGCAAAACCCTTGTTGGCAATCACAGAGGTCAGACGTTTCTTGTAGTTGGCCACCAGGTTTGCACACATCTCAGGAGGGATTTTGTCCCACTCCTCTTTGCAGATCTTCTCCAAGTCATTGAGGTTTCGAGGCTGACGTTTGGCAACTCGAACCTTCAGCTCCCTCCACGGATTTTCTATGGGATTAAGGTCTGGAGACTGGCTAGGCCACTCCAGGACCTTAATGTGCTTCTTCTTGAGCCACTCCTTTGTTGCCTTGGCCGTGTGTTTTGGGTCCATCGTCCCTTTGATGCGGTGAAGTTGTCCTGTCCCCTTAGCAGAAAAACACCCCCAAAGCATAATGTTTCCACCTCCATGTTTGACGGTGGGGATGGTGTTCTTGGGGTCATAGGCAGCATTCCTCCTCCTCCAAACACGGCGAGTTGAGTTGATGCCAAAGAGCTCCATTTTGGTCTCATCTGACCACAACACTTTCACCCAGTTGTCCTCTGAATCATTCAGATGTTCATTGGCAAACTTCATACGGGCATGTATATGTGCTTTCTTGAGCAGGGGGACCTTGCGGGCGCTGCAGGATTTGAGTCATTCACGGCGTAGTGTGTTACCAACTGTTTTCTTGGTGATCGCATAGTGTGTTACCAACTGTTTTCTTGGTGATCGCATAGTGTGTTACCAACTGTTTTCTTGGCGATCGCATAGTGTGTTACCAACTGTTTTCTTGGCGATCGCATAGTGTGTTACCAACTGTTTTCTTGGCGATCGCATAGTGTGTTACCAACTGTTTTCTTGGTGATCGCATAGTGTGTTACCAACTGTTTTCTTGGTGATCGCATAGTGTGTTACCAACTGTTTTCTTGGCGATCGCATAGTGTGTTACCAACTGTTTTCTTGGTGATCGCATAGTGTGTTACCAACTGTTTTCTTGGCGATCGCATAGTGTGTTACCAACTGTTTTCTTGGCGATCGCATAGTGTGTTACCAACTGTTTTCTTGGCGATCGCATAGTGTGTTACCAACTGTTTTCTTGGTGATCGCATAGTGTGTTACCAACTGTTTTCTTGGTGATCGCATAGTGTTACCAACTGTTTTCTTGGTGATCGCATAGTGTGTTACCAACTGTTTTCTTGGTGATCGCATAGTGTGTTACCAACTGTTTTCTTGGTGATCGCATAGTGTGTTACCAACTGTTTTCTTGGCGATCGCATAGTGTGTTACCAACTGTTTTCTTGGCGATCGCATAGTGTGTTACCAACTGTTTTCTTGGCGATCGCATAGTGTGTTACCAACTGTTTTCTTGGCGATCGCATAGTTTGTTACCAACTGTTTTCTTGGCGATCGCATAGTGTGTTACCAACTGTTTTCTTGGCGATCGCATAGTGTGTTACCAACTGTTTTCTTGGCGATCGCATAGTGTGTTACCAACTGTTTTCTTGGCGATCGCATAGTGTGTTACCAACTGTTTTCTTGGCGATCGCATAGTGTGTTACCAACTGTTTTCTTGGCGATCGCATAGTGTGTTACCAACTGTTTTCTTGGCGATCGCATAGTGTGTTACCAACTGTTTTCTTGGCGATCGCATAGTGTGTTACCAACTGTTTTCTTGGCGATCGCATAGTGTGTTACCAAGTGTTTTCTTGGCGATCGCATAGTGTGTTACCAACTGTTTTCTTGGTGATCGCATAGTGTGTTACCAACTGTTTTCTTGGTGATCGCATAGTGTGTTACCAACTGTTTTCTTGGCGATCGCATAGTGTGTTACCAACTGTTTTCTTGGCGATCGCATAGTGTGTTACCAACTGTTTTCTTGGCGATCGCATAGTGTGTTACCAACTGTTTTCTTGGTGATCGCATAGTGTGTTACCAACTGTTTTCTTGGTGATCGCATAGTGTGTTACCAACTGTTTTCTTGGTGATCGCATAGTGTGTTACCAACTGTTTTCTTGGTGATCGCATAGTGTGTTACCAACTGTTTTCTTGGTGATCGCATAGTGTGTTACCAACAGTTTTCTTGGCGATCGCATAGTGTGTTACCAACTGTTTTCTTGGCGATCGCATAGTGTGTTACCAACTGTTTTCTTGGCGATCGCATAGTGTGTTACCAACTGTTTTCTTGGCGATCGCATAGTGTGTTACCAAGTGTTTTCTTGGCGATCGCATAGTGTGTTACCAACTGTTTTCTTGGCGATCGCATAGTGTGTTGCCAACTGTTTTCTTGGCGATCGCATAGTGTGTTACCAACTGTTTTCTTGGCGATCGCATAGTGTGTTACCAACTGTTTTCTTGGCGATCGCATAGTGTGTTGCCAACTGTTTTCTTGGTGATCGCATAGTGTGTTACCAACTGTTTTCTTGGCGATCGCATAGTGTGTTACCAACTGTTTTCTTGGCGATCGCATAGTGTGTTACCAACTGTTTTCTTGGCGATCGCATAGTGTGTTACCAACTGTTTTCTTGGTGATCGCATAGTGTGTTACCAACAGTTTTCTTGGTGATCGCATAGTGTGTTGCCAATTGTTTTCTTGGTGATCGCTTGCTTGCTGACGCGCTCCCCCCCCCCCCCCCCCCCCCCGTCCCGGCAGTGATGTTGGCGACGCGCCTGGCGCTGCTGGACATCAACACGTCGCTCTCGGTGCTGCGCGACAGCTCCGAGAGGCTGCAGAGGAACTTGACGACCGTGCGCAGCGGCCTTAACGCGACCCTCAATGACCCCGTGTGCCAGAGGGCACAGCGGTGCGTCGCCATGTCGGGGCAGCTCGTCCTGCTGAATATCCACGCCGACTTCAGCTTGGTACGTGTGAGTGTGTGTGTAGTAGGTTCAAAGAGACTTGGACGACGTAGTCGGAGGCACACTTATTTATTAACCGTTTCACTCAGCACAGACCAAGGTATACAACACTCGGAGGGGTATCGGCCCCTTCACCCGTCTAACAGGGAGCTCCCACTATCTCTATCTCCACTCGAGAGCTAGGGGAGGCTAGCTGACCTAGCTCTGGTTAAGCTGGGATCACGGCACCCTGAGTCCCCAGACCAGCTCTTACAAGAGCATCGGCTCTGGGCTCTCGGGGCCACGCCACTGGCTTGCCCTGGTCGGTCCTTAGAAGGACAGCGATCCAGGGGAGTCCCAGGGCCTATCTAGCCGGTCTTCCTTCTTCACTGATTTAAGCTAAACACTGAACCCCGAGCCCACCGGCTCACCGCCTTATATAGCAACTCCTCCCCGAGGGGTGGGGCCGTGGGGGATCACAGCGCCGTTTCAGCCCCCCAGGGCTAAACGATGCGGACGTGGATGTAAGCATCCTTCCGCGTGCGGGCATAACCACACCCCTGGTGTGTTTGTTCGCCCTCCCGTAACACCTTTACATGTGTACGTGGAACTTATGTTGCATCGTATGTAGCCAACCGCCGTAATCAACGGTGCAGGGGAAGAACGGCAAACTGGTGAGCGCCAGCGTGGCTACTCACGCTGCCTCTAATCCACAGCAATCGCTGAGGCGGTCGAGGGTTGGTGGATGACAAGCACGTTCGGGAAACTCTCAAATCTGCCGGGCTGCGAGGTCGCCTTCTCCTTGTTTTGCCAGCAAGTTGCTTCATTTGCATCTGTATTCCATCTGTACGGGGATTGAGTGTTACCCCCCTCCATCCGTGCATTTGAATTGTCTCCGAGGGCTCTGGTTTCCTGTATAAGTACTCAATGGAGATGGTCAAACATCCTCATATAGAGCCATAGAGGCTTGAGCAATTTTTGGTGCTGGTTCTGGCTGCCTTCCTGCTTGTCTGTGATTTCCCATGCCTCTGAATCAAACGCCAACCTCCTGGGTTTAAAGTGTTAGATATACGCACGAGATGTAACCAATTCCCTCTCCTCATGAGGGGAGGAACTTCTGTGCAAAGAGGCTGGATGTTGTCTTTCCATGGCAGCCTTAACTGTAGATTACATGAATTTGTGTTCTTCCAGATACAAAAAGACCAAGCTTAACCGCTGTAAATGTCTAATTAATGCCTGAGCTTCGAAACAATGTTTGTACAATGAGCACTGAAGAACAGGTTTACTGAACATTGAAAGGGGACCGGGTTTGGTTTAGTTTGACAGTGCGCAGAGCTGATGGTGGTGTTTACCTTCCTGTGCAGCCGCAGGACGTGTCCCGGGAATTGGAGCAGGTGAAGAGACTGCTAGACACCAACTTTACAGCGATGGTTGACAAGGTATGTACTGTTTGTTTTTTTTAAATCTTGTAATGCACAAATTTTCATACATTAAACATTATACATTTCTACGTGACTTTACCGAAAGAACCAAGGAGATGAATCCCTGCAGTCACGAAAGCTTTAAATCGAAATTTAACCGCCACTACGGGGTGGGATTCCACAAAACTTTAAGATCCTTCAACAAGCTCCGGGATAAGAAGGCTCAGCTAATCGAGTCTCTCAACTTTATGAAGAGATGCCGCGACTCTAAGGTAATACCAATCGCATTTACACTAACCTCTGCTGCTGTAACTTCTTCTAATGCTAAACGAATTCTGTCTAGAACTAGCTTAGCTCTTATCTCAGAGAAAATCAGACTTACGCGCACCGATCTTGATCAGTTAGACAAGACACTCTACAAATCACACTTATCTTTGACTGCAACAATGTCCACATCAGATTGGGAACATGTAGACAAAATGACTGCCTCTTCAGCTGCCGCTATGTCGACCAAATGTAAGGACAACTTGATTTCCAAATTCAACCGGCTCTCAAACAAGAGACCGGACCCACACACTGAAAAGCTAGACGTTAACAAAGTCGTAATTAATCGCAGTAACAGTTCTCTTTCTGAAATAAAAAAAATAAAAAATTCTACGTGAAGATTTTCAAAAATTCTGTTCGCTAGTGTGTTTGAGACTTAAAAGTTAAGAGTATTGGTGACACAAAGTAAATCGTAAAACTACTACATCAATGTTACATTTTTCGGTGTTATTTTTCTCCCCTGCGCAGGGTTATGCAGCTTTTAATGGCACGCCTGAAATCATCGCACAGCAAACGAGAAACATTGCTGCAGGTAAGATAACAAAGCGGTGATGAAGTATAATAACACGCAGATGGTTTTCTCAAACTTATATTCTTGGTTCTTTCGGTGAAGTCACGTAGAAGGGAAATAATAAAATAATAAAAATATAAAACAATACAATTCTCAGGACGTTTCGACTGCAACACAAGCAATCATCATCAGGTGTGAAATCCACAGCAAGAAAATTTGAAAAAAGTGGCGTTATTTTCTTTAACGTCAGCACCACGGATTATCAAATCCTTCCAATGATTGCTAAGCGAGAATCCATCTTCTCGGTGAAATCAAAATTTCTCAAACTTGTTCGCACATTATTGATGAGCAGGGAATTGACACTGCTGTGTGTAATACAAACATTTATTTGTTCCTATTGCTTTTGCGCGGATCGTTAAACATTGTCTTTTCAGCGAAGTTGCGTAAGTGCGGTAAACGTAGCATGCATGGAAACATCCTGTGATGATAAGAGGTTGGTGGAACCGTGTCTAGTTCCGCCGTAGCATGGTTAGTTAAGTGCTCACCACCCGAGGGTATGTTGTGTTAATAGCCCTGGAGGATGTTGTGCAAATAGTTAATACACGTGTTGCTCCTAAGATAACGTCTGCGACTTAGTTGGACTCAAGCCATATGGATGGCTTCGTGAACAAATCTTTGTTGATAGCCAATCGGCTTGCAAAGTACCATCGTCTTAGAGAAATGAATGTCGTGTGAGCCAGACGCATTAAAGTGAAAATGATCAGCCACGGCAAAAGTATTGGTCCTGCCATGTTTCAGATCTGCCTTGAGTTCACGAACACGGTCCGAGACATGTCGTTTGGTTTCCCCAATGTAACTGCTGCCACAGACACAGCTTAGTTTGTAGACGCCGGGATATTGCATGTCAGGAATCTTGTCCTTCACAGATGGGATCAGGTCACGAATTTTATGAATTGTGTTAAATGGGACCTGGATCTTGTGTTTGTTCAAGATTTTGGAAATCTTTTTGGTTATCACTGCTATGTAAGGCAAGGTGATGGTTTTTATTGGATCTTCAGATGGCTCCTTCCTCACAGTTTGGGTGATGACTTTGTGGATTGTGTAGTCAGAATATCCATTCGCCTTGAGAGCCTGGTGTAGGTGTGTGAGTTCACTGGTCAGATATTCATGGTCGGAGACACATTTTTGATGAGGGAATTCTCCTGCGATGGATGGTGGTGGGAATCCGGTTTTAGGTAGGCGTCAGTATGGGCTACTTTCCTGTAGACAGAGTGGATCAATGCTGATAGATGAAGTTCGGTCACCGTATTGTGCTTTTGACATGTACCTCCACACACAGAAAAGGACAACGGTCAACACATTTTATTCTACGTGCTTGTGAGTTAATTGCTAATTATTAAAATGTATTGGATAGATTTAGCAGCGTCACAGTGATTTGGGTACCATCTTTCTTACCTCTGTATTCTTAGTATGTAAATTGTATAAATCACGACATTAATACATGGACGTTGAGATAAAAAATGAGAGTATTGCGTTAATCTTCAAAGTCATTATCCAATATTGTGCTGCATAATCCTGTATTTCAAAATAAGTGTTTTAGTCCATCGGCATATCGTTCTGGAAATCCACGAGGAGATTGGCTAAAACATTTATGAATGTATACGTGGAGACACGAGAATGGAGTTCTGCTTCTAAGGTGATTGGTCATTCATCATGGTGTCTGGGACATGGCCCCACAACTTCTGGCAAACTGTTGGGGCCGCACTGCCGGCACTCATTGCCGGCGCGTACGTGCTTGCGAGCGTGCGTGCGTGCGTGCGAGCGTACGTGCGTGCGTGCGTGCGTGCGAGCGTACGTACGTGCGTGCGTGCTTGCGAGCGTACGTGCGTGCGTGCGTGCGTGCGAGCAGGCGTGAAGGATCTACTGGACCACGTGGGCACCAGCATCAAGACGACGGCGAGGCAGCTGCCCCTTCAGCTCGTGGTGCACAACGGCACCAAGTACCTGGACATGGGCCAGGCGCTAGTGCACGAGCACCTGCCCACGGTCGCCCAGTACGACTTCTACAGGCAAGTGCCGCAGTGAAGCGCCGTCGGGTGCGACGGGACTTCTTGGCCATCCCGCGGGTCTGCTGGCCGTGGCACGGCTCTCTCTAGTGCACGGCGTAAAGCCCTCACCGCTTGGCAGGAGTGGAAATGCTGAGCATGCTTGTATACGTAGCACTAATGAGCACAAAGACAGAGAGTGCGCGAGCATCTGGGCGAATTCTTTATTCATTTGTGAATTTGATTCGTGGCACAAATCAAACCATGAATATTGCAATAGTAAGCAACGTGGCAATAGTAATTTCGTGTTGGTGCACAAATGGGGAAGCCGTGTCGATAAGAACTGAGAGATGAGAACGTTGTTGTCGCGTGTAGAAACAGTCAAGGGCTCGCCTTGGAGAGCGCTCGCATGGACACATCCTCCTTGAGAAGGAGCGGCGAGTTCAACGGAGGCGCACATCAATTCTGCAATGAATTTGGTCACTCGCCTCGACATTCCCACCCGACCTTCTGTGTCGACATTGAAGGCGCTGCTTGATGACTGCGACTGCCACGCTTGCCGGTGCCATTCGTGAAGCCATTTGTGACTGGAACTTTTAGGATGTCATTTTTAGAAAGACTTCCTTCAGCGTAGGAAATGCAATTTTAATTCTTGCCGTTATAAATGCCATTTTGAATGCCACATGTGGTTTCATTTCATTAGTGTCGTGCATAACGTGGTAATTTTGGATTTCTTACTATATTTCCTTTGTACATAGGTCTGGTAATTTACTATATTATTAGTAATGTGTGTATGTATGTTGAACTTCTTTCGCACCATACGTAGCCAACCATAAACCCTCTCTCCCCATGTACCATGCTTGTTGTTTAGCCAGGTCCTTGTTGAGAGAGAGCTCAGTGGGCCTCGCCCAAAACACACCGGCTGACCGACTGATGTATAGGATGCTGGAAGGGGGTGGTGGGGGAATTCCCGCCTGCTTAAGGGCACAGAGCAAACAGTGTTTATGATCATGGTTTTTTTTAATTGAAGACTAGCTTCACTACCATTCTGCCATTCTACAGTTGGACATCGGAGGCAGAATTATCCGTGAGTATTTTTGGAGCGTAACCCTCGCGTAAAAAACAAGTATAACCCGTAAAAACAAAGTTTTTCACTCTAAATCCTTTATATGCGTGGCGGCTAGAGTCCTCTCGTCCTCTGGCTTGAGATGGCTGCCACCTATGGGTCAAATGATTGCCTGCCACCATTAAGCAATTGGTAATTAAATATAATATTTTTGTCATAAAAGTGTCAAATTTTGGAAATATTTTTTCACGAACTTTAATTGTCACGCACAACGAGTCTGTGTGGAAAATGTCAGCTCGATTGGATCACGGGAAGTGAGTTATAAAACGACCGAAAGATTTGCACGGTCCTAACCAAGCAAGCAAGCGAACTTAATATAAAGGATTTAAAAAGTCCGCACCGAGGACACGTCTCTGTATTGGCAGGGGGGGGGGGGTGGGGGTTGGGGGCCCAGCCACATGAGTATTGGTGGGGTGGGGGGGGGCGCACTCACCCCCGACACGAGCGTCACGTGCTGCTGCCTCGCAGGTGGCTCGTGTGCGTCGTCCTCTGCTCGCTCGCGGGCCTCGTGGTGCTGCTCAACCTGCTGGGCCTGCTGTGCGGCACGTGCGGCTACGGCGAGCACGCCGGCGGAAACTTCCTAATGGCGTGAGCGGCCAGCGGCGACGCGGCCCCCCCCCCCCCCCCCCCCGGCAGGAGGGAGCGGCGTTCGCCGCTTGGTGTTGGGGAGGTCCGCGGTTCGAATCGGATGGGTCCCCCCTGGTTATTGTTGGAGGGGTGGGTTTAGGACAGAGGTCGCAATCGGGTACCCGATACCCGTACCCTACCCGTACCCGGCCGGGTAGGGTACGGCCGGGTACGGGTATCCGTTTGCGACCCTGGTGCGGCCGGGTACGGGTAAGGAATCAAAACCCATTTGCGACCTCTGGTTTAGGAGGGGTAAGCTTAGGGTGGCCGTGTGCTTTCACGGTGGACGTTAAAGCTTCTCTGAGCTCAGCCGAATGGGCTTTACTCGGGAAATGCATTTCTGATTTGAGTCGGCCATTGTGTGCTCAGAGCCCAAATTTGCCAAGTAAAAAAAATGGTCAACCAATGACCGGGGTGGAATGCGTAGCAATCATCGCCCCCTACTGGCAGATTGATGCCCTTGGCTTGCAGGCCGGGTGATAAGCCACCTTGTGTAGCACACGAACAACTGTCACTGGTGAGGGGGGGTCGGGGGGGGTCCCCTTTCAAAAATGTTGATAAGACGCGAGTCGATTATCACTTGTAACGCACTCCGAGATGTGCATGTGCTATATTGGAAAAGCAAATTGTTATCCATGAATGGTTCAGACTTAAGGAACTGCAGTATTACGTGCCTTGCCGGTGCCTTGCTGGTGCTGTGATGGCGTGACGTTCTTTTTGGAAGGCTATGCCACGGAAGTAATGTTCACTTAAATGTGACTCTAATTCAGCATTTGAAAGAAGCACTTCAAAGAATTTTGTTTGCGTGCCGTTGATAAAGGACGTCATGCCTTTTACTGCTCGGGGCCTTGGCGAGAAGAATTTAAGTGAAAACCCGTTTTCATTTTGTTGTTGTATTCATTTGCAGCTGGGCTGAGACACATCAAAACAGGACAATTAAAAGCCTTTAAGAACACTCATGGAGTGTATTGTGCAGTATGGGAAACTGAAGTGTAGGAGCACCAATCCTGTCGGGGGGGGGGGGGGATGTGTAAATGCACAACCCTGTGTGTTGTCGAATATATGTATGTATGTTGAACTTATTCCGCACTGCACGTGTGTGTTTGTGCTGTAAGCAGTGGCGTCGGCTTCAGCTTGACCTTCTCGTGGCTGCTGATGCTGGTGGTGACGCTCACGTTCGTCCTGGGCGGGAACGTGGAAAAGCTTTTCTGCCAGCCCTTGGCCGACAAGAACCTCTTCAAGGTGGGCGCACGCGCGCTCTGCTCTGTGGGCGAGAGATTCCGTGGGGTCGTCCTTGTCGTGGGGTTTCGCTGATCAAGTCCACCGGGAGCCATTGCCCCACGTTCGACGAAGACGTGCAAATGAATTGCATGCATTGAAATGAAAAGTCTCACTCGTGAGTGCTGCGTGTGCGCGCGACAGCGGAGCGCTGGTTCGCGCGCTGCGCTACGAACCTGGCGACCCGAGTTCGATTGCCGCTCACAGCTCACGTCGGCGATGGATATCTAAACTGGTTATGGGCCTTCCGCTAGATTGACTCGGCGTTAAATGAGTACCTGGTGCGGCGTGTTTGAATATACCGCGTCACTCTATCGTGTGCCATTCCAGCATTAACAAGTGCTCGCAACCAGAACCTGCTCCAACAGTCTGTTAGAGGCTCTGTGCGGAACCTTTTTGCGTGAGATGGAGGCTGATTAGTTCGGTGTGGCAGTAGAGCAGGCCTGCAGCCGTGGGCCACGTTCGACGCTGATTCCTGTCGCCGCCATCCCAGCGACTGATTTGCGAATCGGGTGTCAAACCGTCTCGTGAATTTGGCAAAAAAAAACTCGTGTGGAATGTCGGACAATGCCAGAATTGCACAAAAGTGTGGAAACTAAAACTACGACAATTGGGCCCATAGTGTGGGAAGGTAGTCGTCTTCCTGGAAGGTTCTGCACCAGTGGTGGCAACATTCAACACATCCTGACGACACGGTGTACTCTCTCCGTAGGAGCCCCCACCGTTGACTCCCCACGAGTTTCAGCAGGCAAACCATTTGGTGCTTAGATTACAGACCCCTACCCTATAGGGGTCAGCACTGCACGCAGAGTGTGGTGGCACTCAGCGCTTACCCAGCCCCCTCTAGGGCTGGTGCTACAACCACACGACGTACGGGGGGTGTCCGTGATGGCAATGCATCGCACTCCGCGCTTCACTCGAGCCGGCATTGGGCGCTTTGTAAACGTGTTGAAGGATTTGCTGGACGCAAAACAGTAAGAGTGCATTGTGGTAGGCTCAAATAATCTTGGTTTGCCCAGCTCACGGCATCTAAATACAACTCCTTTTCCATATTTTTGGGTTTTTTTGGTAAAGTCACGTAGGTAAAAATTTTAAATGAATAAAAGTAAAATAAAATAAAATTGTTATGTAGACTAGCCGTAGTTTCAGCCGCACCAACCTTACCATAATAGTAAAAAGGGGGCCAACCTTGGCTCCTCCCACCCTCAACCTGTATATATACAAGGACTGTTTTCTTGGAATTTCTCTTCCTTGATACAGCTATCGTGTTGTGACGGTTCCACCTGAAGACGGAAGCTTGTGTTGCTATTTTACTTTAATTAATTTTAATTTTTTACCTACCTGGTGACTTTACCGAAAAAACCCAAGAATATGAATCCTTGCAGTCACGAAAGCTTCAAATCTATAAACAACTCCTTTTGTGCATCCCATCAGCCGTGCGGAACTCTGGGAGTGCATAAGTTTGGCAGCGTACAAAGCCCTTGGCTCCGTTCGAGTGATATCTCATTACTTAGTTCTTTCGGTAAAGTCACGTAGCTAAAAAATGATGCAGCAAATCTGGCTGTGACGGTCCCACCTGATGACGGAGACTTGTGTTGCCTCCGAAACGTCGTGATTTTTATTTTTATTAATTTTAATTTCATTATTTACCTACGTGACTTTACCTAAAGAACTAAAGAGTATGAATCCTTGCAGTCACGAAAGCTTCAAATCTAGAATGATATCCCATCACGACGTACCGATACCTACAATTGACTAAATTAAATCGCCACACACAGAGTGCTTGGGATGATGCCTTTGCGGTGTAATCTTGTAGCCCGAGTTTAAAGACGAGGCACTTCCTGACCCACTCCGGTTTTAAAGTGGCGTGTGAATGCTGTCTTCTCACTCGTACCGTACTGCTGTTGAGGTTTTTTTTAAAAGTTTGTTTAGGTTGACACTTGTGACCGTAACAAAACTCTGTTCAAAAGAATGGTAAAAAAAACTCACGTCGGCATCACTGTCTGGTACAGCTGTCCCTATCCTTTTAAAATGTCCTGAAATCTGCTCTAAAGCCAACACACTCGATCCATTAGTCTCTGTTTAATCCGGTATCTTTGGGAGCAGAGCATTTGAACCGTCTACAAACCGGACTTCCTCCACCCCCCTACCCTCCTCCCCCTCACGTGACTTGTCGTGTTCCCCACTTTTGACAGTTGAAAAAACAAAATGTCTTCCTTCCTTTCTTAGTTCTTCGATACGCCAAATCTGTTCAAGCCGAAGCATCTCTTGCCAGGAGTTCTCTTCAACAATCCAGACCTGAACATTACCATTGAGGGCGTATACAGGCAAGTCTGTTGCTGTACCACACCCGCTGTTGTACCCCGTCATATGATTCTTGTTTTGACGGAGTCGCTTAGTGTGAGCGCGTTGGCTTTAAAAGGTGGTGAGCGGTGAGGGTGAGTGTTGAGGGTGAGTGGTGAGTAGTGATGGTGAGTGGTGAGCATGACTGGTGAGTGGTGAGGGAGAGTGGTGAGGGAGAGTGGTGAGGGTGAATGGTGAGGGTGAGTGGTGAGTGGTGAGGGTGAGTGGCAAGTGGTGAGGGTGAGTGGTGATTGGTGAGGGTGTGATTGGTGAGGATGAGTGGTGAGGGTGAGTAGTGAGGGTGAGTGGTGAGGGTGAGTAGTGAGGGTGAGTGGTGAGCGGTGAGGGTGAGTGTTGAGGGTGAGTGGTGAGTAGTGATGGTGAGTGGTGAGCATGACTGGTGAGTGGTGAGGGAGAGTGGTGAGGGTGAATGGTGAGGGTGAGTGGTGAGGGTGAGTGGCAAGTGGTGAGGGTGAGTGGTGATTGGTGAGGGTGTGATTGGTGAGGATGAGCGGTGAGTAGTGAGGGTGAGTGGGGAGGGTGAGTGGCGGTTGTGAGTGGTGATTAGTGAGGGGTGAGGGTGAGTGGTGAGCGGTGAGGGTGAGTGTTGAGGGTGAGTGGTGAGTAGTGATGGTGAGTGGTAATTGGTGAGGGTGTGATTGGTGAGGATGAGTGGTGAGTGGTGAGGTGAGTAGTGAGGGTGAGTGGTGAGGGTGAGTGGTTGTTGTGAGGGTGAGTGGTGAGAGTGAGTGGTGAGGGTGAGTGGTGAGCGTGAGTGGTGAGGGTGAGTGGTGATTGTTGAGGGTGAGTGGTGAGGATGAGTGGTGAGTAGTGAGGGTGAGTGGTGAGGGTGAGTGGTGAGGGTGAGTGGTGAGGGTGAGTAGTGAGGATGAGTGGTGAGTGGTGAGGGTGAGTGGTGAGGGTGAGTGTTGAGTGGTGAGGGTGAGTGGCGGTTATGAGTGGTGATTAGTGAGGGGTGAGTGGTGAGGGTGAGCGTGAGTGGTGAGTGGTGAGGGTGAGCAGTGCGGGTGAGTGGTGATTGGTGAGGGTGTGATTGGTGAGGATGAGTGGTGAGTGGTCAGGGTGAGTGGTGAGCGGGGAGGGTGAGTGGTTGTTGTGAGGGTGAGTGGTGAGGGTGAATGGTGAGGGTGAGTGGCGGTTGTGAGTGGTGATGGGTGAGTGGTGAGGGGTGAGTGGTGAGGGTGAGTGCTGAGTGGTGAGGGTGAGTGGTGAGAGAGTGGTTAGTTTTGAGGGTGAGTGGTGAGGTTGAGTGGTGAGGGTTAGTGGAGAGTGGTGAGTGGTGATTGGTCAGTGGTGATTGGTGAGGATGAATGGTGAGTAGTGAGGGTGAGGTTGTGTGGTGAGGGTGAGTGGTGGTTGTGACGGTGAGTGGTGAGGGTGAGTGGTGAGGCTGAATAGTGAGGGTGAATGGTGAGAGTGAGTGGTGAGTGGTGAGGGAGAGTGGTGAGGGTTAGTGGTAAGGGTGAGTGGTGAGGGAGAGTGGTGAGGGTTAGTGGTGAGGGTTAGTGGTGAGGGTGAGTGGTGAGGGAGGGTGGTGATGGAGATTGGTGAGAGAGGTTGGTGAGTGGTGAGTTGTGAGGGTGAATGGTGAATAGTGAGTGGGAGTGGTGAGTGGTGAGGATGAGTGGTAAGGGTGAGTTGTGAGTGGTGAATGGTGAGGGTGAATGATGAGTACAGTCAATATGCACTTCTGTTATCATACCAGGTACCACCACCACAATATGTACTCCTCTCATCATAGCAGATACCACCACAGCAGTATGCACTGCTGTAATCATAGCAGGTACCAACACAGCAGTATGCACTGCTGTAATCATAGCAGGTACCAACACAGCAGTATGCACTGCTGTAGTGATAGCAGGTACGACCTCAGTCGGTATACACTGCTGTAGTGATAGTAGATACTGCTATCGAGTTGGTAGATACCGCTATAGTAAATACTTAAACAGTCAGTATATACCACTACAGTCAGTCAATACTGCTACAGTCAGTATATACTACTATACAGTCAGTACATACTGCTACGGTGAGTAGCTACTAGAGTCAGTAGATACTATTATAGAGTGAGTAGATACTGCTATAGATTTTGTAGTTACTACTATAGTCAGTGGATACACTATAGAGTTAGCAGATACTATACAGTTAGTCGTTACGAGTATATAGTCGGTAGATACTACTGTAGGCCCAGTAAATACTACTATGGTCAGTAGTTATTACAGTCACTAAATACTACTACACAGTCAGTAGCTACATATGGCTCAGTAGATACTACGGTACAGTCAGTAGATACTACTACAGAGTCAATAGATACCACTTCCTCTGTTGTATGTGAAGTGTTCTTGAAGACGCGTGGACAACGGGGTAAGGCACACGTATTTATTTACACAATGTCTTTACAGTACTGGAGGGATGTATCGGCTCCCTCACCCGTACAACTGGGAATTCACCCCTAGCTAGCCTTCCTAGCCGAGTCCTCCGCTAACGGGCTAGGGGAGGCTGTCTGGCCCGACACTGGTTAGTCGGGCTACGGTACCCGGAATCCCAGAGGTCTGACTCTGGTTCCGGGACCACGCCACTGGCTCCAGCCTGCACTGCCCTTACAAGGGCGGTGTCCCAGGGGGAGTCCAGGGCCTATCTGGCCGGTCTTCTCTCTTCCCTTAACTACTCTAAGACTGAGCCCCGAGCTCTCTGGCTCAACCCTTTTTATACCCCCCTAGAGGATCGAAACCCCCCTCACGCCGTCCAGTACGGACGTCGTTGCGGGCACCACCCCGTGTGCTCACGGAGTCCCCGCCCACTGTGTTTGTTTTCCGTTAGCCCTTATGCAAACAGCCCTACACAAACAGACCCTCTGTAACAGCCCTACATATGTAAGGTGTTGTTAGTATATATACCTACGAGGGGTAAAGATATTTTTTGAGGGGGGGGGGGGGGGGAGACCGCAATTTTCGGAAACATTTTGACATCAACTATTTACCCCACACTCTCACACACACACATACACTCACACTCACACACAAACTCACTCTCACACTCAGACTCACACACACAGACTCACTCTAACACTCAGACTCACACACACAGACTCACTCTAACACTCAGACTCACACATACACTCGCTCTCACACTTTCAGACTCGCACACACTCGCGGCGTTGCTCCGTGTTCGGTGGGGGGGGGGATGTCACGAGTGGGCGTGTTTACCTTCCCCCCACCCTCCCCGATATCTTCAAACAATCGCGGAGATTCTTATTCCCGTCGAAAAGCTACGAGGTTAGTCACGCAACTTCACAGCTCAGTTAAAACATTTAAATATTTATGTTTACTATTTTGTATCACTCTTATATAGGGATTAAGTTATGTTTGATGATAGTAAATATACACTATGCACCACGATTTTTCCCTGGGTAAAAAGTGTTATTTTTATATTGCTTAAGCCTCCTAAGTATATAAGATGGCTATTATTCCCCATACATGTTGCTTTTGTGACCAGAACTTTATATAAAGGAAAGAATTACACAAATGCACACGTTTTCTCCTAGCAAAATAGGTCCATTTGTAAATATCACTGTCCGTGTCAAAAAAAATTAAGTTTGAGGGGAATTTTATCCCATTTGTAACTTTTGAGATGTCAGCGTATAGAAAATAACACTTACTACCCAGAGACTAACACATGTGTAGTTTTTGGTAAAAAAAAAATATTTTTACGATTAAAAATTTGGTCACTGTCTGTATCTCAAAAACTAAGTTTGAGGGGAATTTTCTCCAATTTGTAACTTTTGAGATGTCAGCGTATAGAAAATAACACTTACTACCCAGGGACTAACACATGTGTAGTTTTTGGTAAAAAAATATATATTTTTCGATTAAAATTTTGATCACTGTGTCTCAAAAACTACGTTTGAGGGGAATTTTCTCCCATTTGTAACTTTTGAGATGTCAGCGTATAGAAAATAAGACTTACTACCCAGGGACTAACACATGTGTAGTTTTTGGTATAAAAAAATATAATTTTACGATTAAAATTTTGATCACTGTGTGTCTCAAAAACTACGTTTGAGGGGAATTGTCTCCCATTTGTAACTTTTGAGATGTCAGCGTATAGAAAATAACACTTACTACCCAGGGACTAACAAATGTGTACTTTTTGGTAACAAATGTTTTAAATATTTACAATTTTTGACAACTTTTTTTATTTAAATAAATAAATCTCTTTAAGCTTTCGCTCCAGCTTCTTCACATTTGCACTCTCAGTACGGGCGATATTCAATGAGATTATGTTTACTCTCACACTCTCACACTCACCACTCACTCTCTCTGACTCACACACACACACACTCTCAGACTCACACACACACATACACTCACTCTCACACACACACATACACTCACTCTCACACTCTCAGACTCACAGACATGCAGAACCACTGCAGTTGGAATGGTTCCGTGCGAATTGGTCCATTGCGGTACACAGTTGCATGTCACATTGCCGAGCCATTATTTAGTCGGCAATGAAGTTATTGACCGAAAGGCCCAATCCTCGCCCCCCTCTCGCCTGGGCAGCTCGTTCCAGGGAGTCCAAACAAGGAAAAAAACAATTATCAGCCTCAAGAAGACTAAAGCAAATATAAGGCCAAAACTAAGTGTTTTATTGTACTCGGTGAACACACCTTTTATTACATTCCTAGCTATCAACATCATCATCATCTACTGCTGGATGAAATCCTCTCCAAGTTGTGTGGTTTTTTTTATCCTGGTGTATGTCATGCGAGTAGATGAAACAGTTGCATTTACATAATTTATTATTTCAAATTGGTATAGTAGTATTCTTAGGTTTTTTTCGGTAAAGTTACGTAGGTAAAACATTTTAATTAATAAAAGTTATCGTGCTGTGACGGTTCCACCTGAAGACGCAAGCTTGTATTGCCTTCGAAACGTCGTGATTTTTATTTTATTAATTAAAAATTTTTACCTACGTGACTTTACCGAAAAAACCTAAGAATATGAATCCTTGCAGTTGTAGTGACATAGAACGGTCACTACTGTGTCGGCCCGTACGAGGGCTGGGGGCCCTAAGGGGGTGCCTGGGGGGTCACGTGGTGGAGGGATCCGGACCTTCCCAGAGGTGGGGAAGGGAGACGTGGCCTGGGAAGGGAGGCGTGGCCTGGGCAGAGCCAGCCACGCCTGGGCGGAGCCGGCCACGCCAAAGCAGATATAAGCGTGGTGTGAACGCGGAGCGAGGCTGTTGTACTGTACTCCGAAGTGAAGACATCATGGGTCGTCGTCCTGGGCCAGGCAGGCCGTTGCCTGCCTGGTCCAGTCTGTGTCGCGTTCCAGAGTGTTAGTGAGTTGAGGAAGGTGGTCACCACCTCATGTACAGCGTTATGTTACTTACCGTTTAATAAATAGTGTTGCCTCCAAGCTGCGTGTGTGTGCACCTAATTCGAACCCACTACACAGTCACGAACGCTTCAAATCTAGAATGGTATAATAGTCTTGCTGATGAAAATACGTCTGGGAGCTGAATATCAATGTCGAGGTCTGCTAGCCACGAGGGGACTGCGGGAAAGTGCACATACACCTTGTGAAGTGTTTTGGAGGTACGGAGAGACGAGAGTTGTTGTATCTTGAACCCGCCTTCTCTGAGGCTGACTCAATACGAATGCGAGTGTCTGGAATCACCGCCCCCGCCCCCCCCCCCCCCGCCCGTGTGTTTTTACAGTGATTGCAAAAGTAACACAGGGATCCATTCTGCTTTTCAACTCTCAAATCTATTCAACTTGGACAGCCTCCTAAACATCACTCGGGTAAGTGCATGTTCACGGAAATGCGCCAACACTGTGATTTGGAATCCTCGTACGAATCAGTTGATATTATTTATGTGCGGTTGAATTGTTTACGTGAGAATACGCCGTGTTATCTTTTTTCCTCGTGATCGGAAACACGATTGCACACTCACCGTTGTATTACTATTATACAGCAGGCTTCTTTTGAAATGTTGTGCGGGTCAAAATAAACCGCCTAATTCCGGTGTTCTGTCTCCTTTCCACACCGCCACCTGAAAACCACCAGTATACGGATGACATCGCAAGCAAATTTGACCCCATCAATGTGAACCTGTTGGACATGAAGCTGCTGGAACCCAGTGTCAAGCAGAGCCTGCTGGACTTCGCAACGACTGGAATCGGCAGAATCGACTTCAGCGCATTCAGCGCAGAGGTTCTGTGTCCGTGTCGTCATCTGTGTCCGTTTTGTCATCTGTGTCTGCGTCGTCATCTGTGTGCGTGTGGGGTTCACTCACGGCGTCACACATCCGATGGTCAACTTCTCATTCATGGTCATGCATAACACCACTTTTACACTCGCACTAATGGCCTCTGAAGATCGAGAGAACAAAACTTCTGAATACCCCCCCATAGGTTGACTCAGCCTTAAATAAGTTAAGCTGGTGCAGCATGTCAACATCATTGCCGGAGAGGCAAAGGTGGCTGGTTACGTGAGGTCCTGGCCACATCACCGCTTCTTGCGCCTTATAGGTCTGAATAGGTGCTTACTTAGAGTACTTGTTTCTATTCATAGGACTAAATGGGGAGATCCATGTGTATGTGCATGTATTCAATATTGCGTGCCTGTGTAATGGTTCTGGAGACACTTGTAGAGGTAACTTCTTTATTACAATTCAACACTCCAACAGTCCTGATACTCTGTTACAGCCTAGGTACACAACCTAGGTACACAGCCTAGGTACACAGCCTAGATACACAGCCTAGCGACACAGCCTAGGTACACAACCTAGGTACACTACTCTGGCTACGCTCTGGGGTCCTCCGGCTACAATTACCCTAGGGGAGGCTATCTGACCCGACCCAGCCAAGGTGCGGGTCTGGACTCTGGCTTCCTCGGAACTCGCACTTACACGGACGTAGAGCCGGGAGTCCCAGAGTCCCACCACTGGCCCTCACAGCGTCCCGGCCCTTACAAGGACAAGCGGGATGAGGGTGTCCAGGGTCCTAAGCTGGCTGGCTGGCGGGTCTTGGGTCTTGAGCTACAACTGGCCCTGATCGGCCAGGGAGCTCCCCTTTTATGCCTCGTCCCCAACGAGGGGTGGGGTTGTGTGCGCCCCCAGGTATCCCACAGAGCACACACAGCCCCCCCCCCCCCCCCCCCGTTGGTGGCGCCAAGGGGCTTAACTGTCTGGGGTGCCTGGGATCCTAGCGCCTGGCGCCAGAGCCCCCAGTAGCCCCTCCCCTCTTATGGCACTACACCTGCTGAGAGGGTTGGCGACTATCTCTTGAGAAACTTGTTCATCCTGGTCTGCGGTCTTCGTAGCAGTCCAGCTTTTATTGTCTGCGAGCGGTCTCCAATGTTAATTGTGCAAAGTGCAATTGCGAGAATGCGTTTGCTCTTTCGTTCTTAGCGCATGGCAACCCACTGCTGCCAGCTGATTGGTTGCCGTAGGGAAACAAAAGCCCCCTGAACTATTGAACCTCGGTGTGTAGGCTGATTAATTTATTACACTAAAGTAGCCAAAGCAAATAGGTGGATCAAAAAATCTGAGCGCGGTGGGATTTATCAAAGTGAGTTGCAGTAATGAAAACAGAGCTTTGTAAATGTCCAAAGCCAATGGGCCCATAAGGCCGATCAACATTAATTCCCCCCCCCTCCTATGTGGTGTCTACGTTAAAGCTGGCAGCTCATCATAAGCAATGAATGGGCAATTAAGCACCGCACCATCGGCTTGTGAAACACAAAGCTGCCATACGCACCGCAAGTAGGGGTCAACGACGTAGCCTGATGTCATGTTGCTGATTGACGGCCTGCGATACAAGTGGCGTAGCGCAATTCACGACTCTGAGGCAGGTTGCTGTTAGGGGCTCACGCCAAGTTTGTTAAGGGCTCACGCCAAGTTTGTTAAGGGCTCACGCCAGGTGGTTAAGGGCTCACGCCAGGTGGTTAAGGGCTCACGCCAAGTTTGTTAAGGGCTCACGCCAGGTGGTTAAGGGCTCACGCCAGGTGGTTAAGGGCTCACGCCAGGTGGTTAAGGGCTCACGCCAGGTGATTAAGGGCTCACGCCAGGTGGTTAAGGGCTCACGCCAGGTGGTTAAGGGCTCACGCCAGGTGGTTAAGGGCTCACGCCAGGTGGTTAAGGGCTCACGCCAGGTGGTTAAGGGCTCACGCCAGGTGGTTAAGGGCTCACGCCAGGTGGTTAAGGGCTCACGCCAGGTGGTTAAGGGCTCACGCCAGGTGATTAAGGGCTCACGCCAGGTGGTTAAGGGCTCTCGCCAGGTGGTTAAGGGCTTACGCCAGGTGGTTAAGGGCTTACGCCAGGTGGTTAAGGGTTTACGCCAGGTGGTTAAGGGCGAGGCTCCTGCTGGAGAGGCACAGAGAGAAGAACAAAGCTGTGCACGTGTCGTTCCTCGACCTTGAAAAGGCATTTGACAGGGTCCCCCACGACCTCATCTGGCACTCGCTTCGATCCCATGGAGTCCCTGAAACCTACGTGCATTGGGTGCAACTCCTATACAAGAACGTCACCAGTGCAGTCAGGTGTGCAGTGGGCATATTACCGCCATTTCCCATCAGCGTTGGAGTGCACCAAGGATCGGCCCTGTCACCACTCCTGTTTATCCTGTGCATGGACACAATCACTGCCGACCTGCACACGCCCCTGCCATGGTCAATTCTCTACGCGGATGACGTCCTCCTCACAGATGAAGAGAGAGGAGAAGTGGAAAGACAAACGCGCCTGTGGAAGGAACGTTTGGACGAAAACGGGATGAGGTTCAACATCAAAAAGACAGAGTATATGGAGTGTGGCCCCCAAACCGACGGCACCATCAGCATTGACGGAGAAGATCTGAAGAAAGTGACGGACTTTAAGTACCTGGGCTCCACCATCAGCTCAGATGGTAGCATCACGACTGATGTGAGGTCACGAGTCAATGCGGCATGGATGAAGTGGAGGAAAGTCACCGGAGTCCTCTGTGATAGGAAAATGCCGGATAGGCTGAAGGGAAAAATTTACAAGACCATCGTCCGACCGGTGGCACTCTATGGATCCGAGTGCTGGCCAGCCACAACTGTACACGAACAAGCTCTCCACACCATGGAGATGAGGATGCTCAGATGGAGCCTCGGACTCACTCGATGGGATCGTGTCATGAACGAAGACGTTCGGAAGCGACTTGGTGTGGCCCCCATTGCGGACAAGATGCTTGAGGCAAGGCTTCGGTGGTACGGCCATGTGATGCGAAGTGAAGAGTCATCAGTGGCCAAGACTGCCATGCGTATTGAGCCAGAGGGCCGCCGTCCACGCGGACGTCCAAAGAAGCGATGGATGGATCGAATAAAGGAAGACATAAAGACGGTCAACGTATCCCCTGAAGATGCCCTGGACCGAGCCAAATGGAGAAGACAATGCCGAAAAGCGGACCCTGCGCCACAGCGGGAACAACGCTAGGAAGAAGAGGTTAAGGGCTCACGCCAGGTGGTTAAGGGCTCACGCCAGGTGGTTAAGGGCTCACGCCAGGTGGTTAAGGGCTTACGCCAGGTGGTTAAGGGCTCACGCCAGGTGGTTAAGGGCTTACGCCAGGTGGTTAAGGGCTCACGCCAGGTTTGTTAAGGGCTCACGCCAGGTGGTTAAGGGCTCACGCCAGGTGGTTAAGGGCTCACGCCAGGTGGTTAAGGGCTCACGCCAGTGGTAGGGCCCAGTTAAGGGCTCACGCCAGGTGGTTAAGGGCTCACGCCAGGTGGTTAAGGGCTCACGCCAGGTGGTTAAGGGCTCACGCCAGGTGGTTAAGGGCTCACGCCAGGTGGTTAAGGGCTCTCGCCAGGTGGTTAAGGGTTTACGCCAGGTGGTTAAGGGCTCACGCCAGGTGGTTAAGGGCTTACGCCAGGTGGTTAAGGGCTCACGCCAGGTGGTTAAAGGCTCACGCCGAACCAAACCAGCCTAGCCTACAACTCCCCATGGGACAGGGTACCGTGATCCCTACAACGCCGGCTAACTCGGCTCTCCACCCTGCCCCGGCCCGGGACTACCCCAACCTCGGCGGAGTAGCCTCCCCTAGTCTCGTGTGAGGATCACCTACCCGAGTCCCCACTCCTACCCCCGACGAACCCCGGTTCCATCCCGGGTCCCCCTTTAAATACCCCCCTGGGGCATGACGTCACCGTCACCCACGGCCCCCCGCCTGACGTCACGTCCCGCGACGCCGCTCTCTACGAGGGCGCGCGTGACGTGGTGTCACCCACTACACCTGTACACGTGTGTAGGGGTGTCAGGGGAAGGATTCCCACCAATAGGAGGGTTAGTGGAACAGTGACAGGAGAAGGGGGAGGGCTAATCGAGGAGACGTGAGGGAGAGCACGGGCGGGAAGAGGGGAGCGAGATTGAGACGGCTGGGGACAGCTGTGGATGGGAGAAGGGGAGTACAGGACGAAGCCCCTGCCACCTTGTGTCGGCTTCTCCTTCACACACGAGAAGCATTCATTGGTGCAAGGTGGCATGCTGTTAGATAGTTTTAAAAAAACTTCATATTTTACTGGGTAAAGCTGTGTAATGATGTTGGTGTTTGTGTACACGTATAATACAGTTTCTTTTTTTTTTTTACGTAGCCTTCCATTCTTGGAAAAATATAATTACACGTGCCCATCCGTTTTTGTTTTTGCTTTGAAAGGATTCGGGAGGTGGTGGGGGGGGTGGTGGTTTGTGGAATTATAGCCGCTCTCCGCAATGAAACATAAATATCCCACGGCAAGAGGTCCCGGGCAGTGCTTCTCATGGCCGTGAACACTGCGGGAGGAGGATCGTGGTTGCTAAGACGATATGATGCCGGTAGTAATAATAAACTATCAGCGTGATGCCCTCGCTCGTAGTCCCGGCTCATCTGGCTGTGAACAACAGTGACCCAAACGCAGGGGCAGTTCCTGGAACCCACGCTGCAGTTTAACTGCACGATGCATTCGTTGAGAAGGACAAAACACAACTTGGGAATTGCATCGTGGAAGTTTTTTTTTGTTTCGTAAATTACAATCAGAAATATAAATGGGCGATGTCCTCACTTTGTTGATTAATTGAAATATCTCACTGAGGTGGTAAGGAGGTATTAACAATCAATGTCTTTTGTAGTGTGTGGAAAATACCACAGCCCTGGTTTGTGGGAGCCATGGTCCATGACTGAACATTTGCACTGCCAAGTTGTCTAAAGCAAGCGTTTCCAAACCCCTTGAACCACTGCGTCACTTAGACATCGTGATATGTGCCTTCAATGATTGCATAATGTCCAGTTGGAAATATTGTGCTGAAATAGTTGGGTGGGTTTTTATCTGCTGTGCATGTCGTGCCGCCTGGTCTAGAACATTGCACGTTAAAGTTTGTGTTTTTAATTTCCTTACAGCTCAACAAAGGCATTTCTGAGGTTGATCTGCTTCTGTTTGCCGATGAACTCAGCGAAAAAGCTAAACACCTGGTGAGTGTTGTCAAGCTTGTACGCTTTCATTTTCTCAAGTGTATTTCTATTTCAATGCTTTGAAAAATCTGCATGTGGTTTCACTCAGGTTTTTCCCAGCTGAAGTGTGGAATGAGCCAAACTAAAGTGTGCAGACGCATATGGGATTTTAATCATAGCTAACGTGTTATGTTTTTTTAAATCTAATTCACAGTGCTGCAGTGTAAAACCTATTTGAATGCTTTTATGTACATAAATGTGGCCTTTCTGGTAAGACCCTGAATGTATCTATTTAAAGTTAGCGTAAATGGCACGAATGTTTAAAGTTGCGATTTCTTAATCTCATTCATGTGTTGACCTCTCGGGGGGGGGGGGGGGGGGGGGGGGGGAGAAGAGTTCTGGGAAAAAGCAAGAGTTTGATTTAAGAGAGTTGGGTTTATACTGGGTAGGAACCTCCTGGTTACACCAGCCCACAGGGGATTATTGTGTCGGTCGTGCAGGGAGGGGCTGGGTGGGGAGGGAGGGGCTTGGTGGGGGGTGGGAGGGGCTGGGGCTGGGTGGGGAGGGGCTGGGTGGGGAGGGGAGGGTGTGGCTGGGTGGGGAGGGGCTGGGTGGGGAGGGTGGGGAGGGGCTGTGTGTGGCTGGGTGGGGAGGGGCTGGGTGGGGAGGGGGAGGGTGGGGAGGGTGGGGAGGGGCTGTGTGTGGCTGGGTGGGGAGGGGCTGGTCACCCCGTGGTTGCCCTTATAAAACTCAACGTTTAACCTACTCACGCCGGCTTGTGCCCGCCCTCACAGTCTTGGCATATTGCGGAATACACCACGCCGCCGTTACCCTGCAGGCCATTGACCGAGCAACCCAACGTTCCTACCAGCTCCCTCCGCAGGAGAAATAGTGTTTATTAACGAACGGGAGGGGGCAACTCGTTTGGTCAACTCTGTTTGGTTGTGCGCGATGATTTACATTTGAGTTTCACGATCGACGTTTGCGTGCGACTGTGACCGCAGAGGCGAGGCGCTGGTACGAACGCGCAGTGCGGGGACACGCGGCGAGCATCCGCTGGATTCACTACAACCAAGTGGTGCTTCTCAACAGCAGCGTGGTGAGCACTGTGCCCTGCTGGTTACCTGCCTTGCGCCCCCTTTGCTCCACCAATGTTCGGCATTGTACACTTCATCGCAGCGGCTTGGGTTGCGCAATAAGTATGTATGTATGTTGAACGTATTTCTCACCGTACATAGCCAATCGTGCTATTCGGGTGTGTACACCTTACCAATGGTTTGTGCTTTACTCATGGCTGGTTTACACCATAACATGGCCTGGGTTTCGATTTAAAGCTTTTTTCACGTAGAATGGAAATAATAAATAATAAAAATAAAACATTAACATAATTCTCACGACGTTTCGGAC